>NC_058101.1:144811212-145114242 GCF_020171115.1 Neogale vison | reverse complement strand
TGTTTTTTCAGAAAGCTCACCTTAGAGCATCAGAAGTCTTACAGAATCAGATGGGAACAGAATGCACAGTTCTTTTATATCTCCCCAAACAAGGCAAATTCCTAGCTTCCCCCCGTAGCATTCTTTCGATACTAGCTGTGAACAGTGGCACATGTTCTGTGGGTATGCAACTTTTAAAACGTTAATTAATGAATGCAAAGAAGTAGTTATTACAAGAAAATATGCCTTTCTCCCTTTTCTTTAAATAAATTAGGATCAGACATAACTTTTAATTTTTCTAGTTAAGTATTAAAAGGAACAAACTACTGTCTGCTATCATTGTAAGTTCATAAGGGAAAGATTCTGACACCAAAACAGATCATCAAAACCCATGGAATGAGAGAAATACTTACAAGTCATGCATCTGATACAGGGTTAATAACCAGAATATATAAAGAACTTGTACAACTCAACAAGTACAATAAAAAATTGGTTAAAAAATGGTCTAGGGGGGCTGTCTGGGTGGATCAGTCTGTTGAGCATCCGACTCTTGATTTCAGCTCAGGTCATGATCTCAGGGTTGTGGACTGAGCCCTGTATTGGAACTCTATACTCACCGGGGAGTCTACCTGGCTCTCTCTCTCTTCCTCTCCCTCTGTCCCTTCCCCCCACTCATAGTCTTTTTCTCTCTCTAAAATAAATGGATAAATCTTTTAAAAAATGGGCAAAAGGCTTGAATAGACAATTCTCCGGGGAAGAAATACAAATGACCAATAAACACATGGAAGATGCTCAACAGCATTGACTGTCAGGGAAATGCCAATCAAGACCACAAGATACCACCCTCATGCCAGTTACAATGGCCATCATTCAAAACAAAAAGGAACAGAAACTCAGTAACGGCACATACCCAGTGCTGGTGAGGTTGAAGAAAAATTGGAACCCTTGTGATCTGTTGGTGGGGATGTAAAAAACAGTGAAAATCAGTCTGGAGGTTCCTCAATAAATTACACTTGGGATTATCATATGCCCTAGCAATTCTACTTCTAGGAACACACCCAAAGAACTGAAAGTAGGGTGTTGAGGACAGATCTGCACACTCATGTTCATGTTGCACTATTTACAATAGCCAAGAGGTGGAGGCCACTCAAGTGTCCGTCAGCAGAAGAACGGATACACAAAGCGTGGTATGCACATACAGTGGATATTACTCAGCCTTAAAATTAAAGACCATTCTGACACATGATACAACATGGATGGACCTGGAGGATAATATGCTAAGTGAAATCCATCAGTCATGAAAAGATGAACACTGTATGAGTCCATATATTTGAGGCACCTGGAGTAGTCAAATGCAGAGACAGAAAGTAGAAGTGTGGTTGCCAGGGGTAGAGGAGAGGGAATGAGGAGTTGTTTAATAGTATATATAGAGTTTCGGTTTTACAGGTTGAAGAGTTCTAGAGATTGTAGGATAAGGTGAATGTACTTAACACTAGTGAACCATACATTTACAAATGGTGGAAGTGGCAATTTTTATGTTCATGTATTTTACCGCAAGTAAATTAAAGGAATGGCAAACTCCTATACTGAAGTTCTTTCCTCATTTCCTAAAATCTAATACAACTGCATCTCAGAATGTGACCTAGCTACTGACCAGCAGTTGGTAGGCACTGCCACAGTCTAAACATTAGCCACTGAAAACATTCAATGTTTTAAATCAGCCTTTTCCAAAGACGTAAGGAAGTAACCCAGATTTGGCATTAAGTCAGCCACAGAAAACCATGACCAACCACGAATGAATGAAGGAGATAAAGTTCTGGGCTGCATGTGGAAATTAACTCTCATTGTCATTAAGATTTCATATGAACGTGATGGGTGAGAAAGGACTCAGGACCAGTATTATTGATAAAATTGTGACTTAAAATGCAAGATCAGCCCTAACGCACCATGGGTTGCCTCTGACGCCTGCCTTCCACCTTCTATAGATAGATAGACAGATGCATGCAGTTTGTACACATGTATTTAGTGTACAGAATACATATGCTTGTATAGAGTGTATAATAAAGCTTTTACTAGTTCAAAATTACTCATGTGTGACTGGATCGAGTTCTGTAATAGTTTGTTTTGGGGTTATTCACAAAGACAGAGTTTGCTAAGCCACTGTGATTTTTTAGCTATACTCAAACACAAAAACTGCATGTTCTTTCATCCACATATAAAATACTCATTTATATACATGCTCTTA
Organism: Neogale vison; assembly: GCF_020171115.1. Lineage (NCBI taxonomy): Eukaryota > Metazoa > Chordata > Mammalia > Carnivora > Mustelidae > Neogale > Neogale vison. The sequence continues at coordinate 145,112,018 of NC_058101.1, read as the reverse complement.
CATGACAGAAAGATTCATGCTTCTATTTATTAAAGCAATTTCTCTAAGGAGGTTTACTGGAAAACACCTTGAGTGTTCTTTTAAAAAAAAAAAAATCTTGTCCCAGTTTGCTTTGTGGCTTCTGATACAGTTATTGGAAACTACTGAACATTAACACAAGTTGAATCAGTCAGCGATTTTTCATAATAACCTTCCTGTTGCTATGGCTATTCAAGTTTTTAGACTGTTTGCTGACTGACCTTTCTGCAGCTTCTGCCCCTCTGACCCCTCATTTGCATAGTGGGAGATAAACTTTTCTGGCTTATTCCCTATATCCCTCCTTTTTTTTTTTTTTTTTTAATTTGTATCAGTAGCAGCTCCTTTGTAGCCTTTCCAGAATCTTCCCATTTGGAATCCACTGGCCATTTCGCCCTCCGGGTTTGGTTCTAGGCCCTCTGCTCCACACCAATGTGTGGGCCCATCTGCCCCTAAGCTTCATGACCACCATGTGCAGCCAAGTCTCCCTTCTGCATCAGCAGTCCATGTTCCTTTTCTTCTTCTCCAAGGAGCCTCGTATCTATCTGACATTTTTCCTGGGTTGTCCTATGGACACCTTAAATCAGGACATCCAAAACCTACTCATCATACCCCCTCCCAAAGCTCTTTCCCTCAACCCTTGTCAGTGCTGGTTCCAGCCCACCCAGCCATCTATGTCTAAATCCCGCGTCATCTTTGACCTCCCTCCTCTCTCAATCTCCATGTCCTATTCATCACACCAAGAGCCATCCATTCTACCACATGAATGTCTCCTCAGTCCCCCTTCCCCGTAGTGCTTAGTCCCCCATCTCTTACCTGGATCACCTCACCAGCATCCCAACTGGCGCTTTGTTTCTCTTGCTCCTCCCCTAATAGTCTCTAGATCAGCCCTCAATTGTCAGACTTTCTGCATTACCCCAAATGGTGGCAACTAGCTACGGGTGGCCACTGAGCACTTGAAATGTGGCTACTGTGACTGAAGAACTCAACTTAAAAATTCACTTAATTTTAATTAACTTCCATGTAAATAGCCACATGTGGCTAATGGTTACTGTACTACACAGAGCAGGTCTAGATTCTCCACAGATGTGCTCAAAATCCCTCAACAGCTCCCTTGTGGTGGTTCACAGATACCCTCCTCGTCTCCATTCTCATTTCTCTCAGTTCCTCCCCAACACCCTTGGATGCAATGAAATTCTCCATTCCTCAAAATCACCACGCGTTCTCCCTTGGGATATTAAGTCCTTTGGCTTGAAACAGCTTTCCTCCATCTGTCTGGCAAACTCCTACTTTGCCTTTGGGGCTCAGCTTAGCAGTCACTACCCTTACCTCAGGCCAGGGGCCATCTCTACCCTGCTTCTTCCTCTTCCAGATATGCCACCTAAGGGCCTTATAGCCCATACTGAGCACCTGTCACACTGGGTTTTAGTTCCCAGTTTGTCTATATTTCCCATCAGACTGCACTCTGAGGTCAAGGACCCAGGCTCCTTTGCTGCTGTTGTATTCTCAGCACCAGCACAGTACCTGGTCTGTACCTACTCTGCCAGTGCCCACTCTGCCAGGAGCTCAGGTCCCAGAAGCAGAGCCCCTTGGCAACACTTCCTCTGCACACCCCATTGGAGACAGTCAACAGGAAATGTAACTGACACATGGATGTGTCATTCCAAGAGCCTAAAACAAGGAGTCACTGAAAGATATCTTTTTACACATTATCCTGGCTTTTCAGATCCTCTTTCCAACAGGTTTAGGAAGACAGTAATTCAGCTATTCTGCTGACTCTCACAATATGAACTGATTACAAACCCTAGGGGAGCTTTGAGAGTCAAAATCCTGACCACTGACTGATGCTGCCCTTAATTCACATGAGAACAAAGAATGAACAATAGGTAAGGCCATCCTTCATATCTGTGCGGGGGTCACATCTTCTGTTGGGCTTCATGGCCAATCCTACACCTTTCCAAGCCACACCCAAAGTCATGAACTCCCTATTTATCCAAAATATCAAAATACTAAAATATTCTATTTTTTTCCATTTTCCCTATTCTTGTTTTTTTAAAAAATCTGATGCATTTTTCAACTATATAAACATAATAATGGTCTAAATGAAAATAAGCACTCATTGGCACAACTCACCCAGGGCAATACATTTTGAACTATGCTATGCCCTTGAAACTGGGAATCTGTAAGGGCAAATGCCAGTCTTCAGGTATTATATTGAAATGCAAAAACAGATGCTGTAAACCATTAATAACTGTTCCGCTGGTATTAACAACTAGACAAAGAATAAGATCTGCCATGTCAATTATTCATTTAATTTGAAATCTTCACCTATGATGATTTCTTTTTCAAAAGGAGAGGGTCTTTGCATAATTTGTGTCCTCCCCTCCACTGGTGTCTTAGAAGATAAGGCTTTGCTTACTTAGCTGACTCTAGAATAAACATCTTTTCCTTTACTTAGACTCTTTCTTAGTCATGGTCTTGTCACATAAGAAGGCAGTATAATGCTGCTAACAACTATATTAAATAGATGTTTTGCTCAGTGAAACAGAATGTGGCTTTGAACTTGATCTATCTTACACATGAACACACACACATACACAGGTGTGCTACCGCCAGTACTGTATTACAAATAATCAAATAATGTCATTTCCTTGTCACCTGAGCAACGGGAAGAGAGGGAAATTTCTCTCCTTGTGCTGAAGCAGCATGGCCAGCCTTTATTCATTGCTCAAGATGTTCTGATAATATCTGAGCCAAGGGTTTATAGTTCACCAGCCTCAATCCTCCTGATGGTCACCTCACAGCAATCTGCCATCATTCCATCATCGAACACCCTTAATTCTTCCAGCAAATTAGAAGGTGGTTCAAGCTCACCCCAACATGTTTGTAACAATACGGATCTCCCCTGGTAAATGTCCAGCTGACATGGTGTTGCCCTGGGACCTGAAGGAGCGTGGAAATGCTTGCAGACTGACTGAACTCTAGTGTCTCACTACCAGACAACATATGTGCTTCCTGCCCTGCTCTGTGGAGTGGTCCTTACTGCCTAGCCTGCCAACTGTAGCCAGTCATTTCCTTGAAGGTCCATGCTATATCTAAAGGGTTTAGGTGTCTTTGTATTTAAAAGCAGATGAAAACTGCCCGAGGGAAGTTTTTGGGTGGTGCGGGACATGGTTTTGGGGAAATGCTAACACAGTCTGGGGAAAAGGGGATGCGGAGGGGTGTTTGTTGCCCACTCTGTGGCAGATGCCCACTCAGGACCTGTGTTATTTCATTCACTCTTGAAAGTTCCCTATAAGTTGGACATCATTCCCATTTTATAGTTGAAGAGACTAGGGGTGGAAAATTTAAGTGAATTGCCCAAGTTTACTGGGAGATGGTGGTGGAGCACCGCAGGCCATCCCCTGGGTTAACATTACTGCGGTGGGCTCCTATTTTGGTCTCAGAACATTTCCTGAGGAGAAGCTGACTGGGAAGACATAAACCAGAATCTAATGTGAAAGAAAGCGGGCTGCCCAAATGGTGGACTGAGCCAAACTTGTGGCTTGCATTCTTCAGTGTGGGGTGAGAAAAGCTGAAAATAGGTTTGCGTCGATCTCAAAACCACCTATAGTGTAATCATGATGGAAATTACCACTACCACAGCCCGGATGCAAAAGCACCCACTAATTAAATGAGCAATGAGAATCTCAAAATAATTTGCTAATAGTTTCGACTGCTTGCAGCAATATCTCTTTTGTTGGTGATCGTGTCACTGAAACTTAACGCCCTCTTCACGTACAGAATGAAGTCTCCCCAGTGTGCACGTGGAGCATTTACTGTACCGCCAGATGTTCTGCTCCTCCCCCATCCCCCCGCCCCCACCCACAAAAGGGAGACCTTCGCTCTGAGAGGAAGAGCCACTTCTGTTGTCGAGCATTCCCTCTCGAACTGCAGAAAGCAATTCTTCAGCAACATGACCCTCACGGTGTTTCCTTTTGTCACACAGAGAACAGCATCTAAGGGACACACCACTGCCTGCCCAGGCAAGGGATAGGTTCTTACCTGGGCTTGATGATCAGACGCAGAGACAAAAGCCCCCACCCCCAAGCTGGTTTCGCTGATGCTGAGGCCAACCTAACATTTTGTTTTGGGAACTGCTAAACATGCATGACATTTTAATACAATGCCAGGTTCACTGCCTTCAAGATGTAACCCCATGCCTCACAAAAACAACACATTCCAGAAGATGCCAGCGAAGATCCAAATGAGTCTGGAAAGCTGGAGAGCAATGCAGCTGTTTTTAATGTTCCTAGATGCTAGTTTTCTGATCTGCAGAGGCGCAGACCGGCCTTAAACTGAACAGCTGCTATTAGCCTGAAGCTCTCCCTCATGGTGATAGTGGGGTCAGAAGCACGAGACAGTGAGTCAGGAGGGGGTCAGCAGTCACCAGCTATGTATGGACCCTGTAAAGTCACTCTCTGGGCATCTGTCTCGTCTCTTCTTCTATTAAAGAGTCTCTGAATCCCTTCTGGAAGCCTTCCAGGACCCCTACCCAGCACAGCTGGCTCCTATGCCTTTTCAATCAGGCTTTCTATCAACTTAGAATAAACATCAGTGGGCCCACAACTCATGGCATGCTCACCTCCTCAGAAGTCCCAAGCACACTGCCTGTACAGTGCTGCCTGTACAGTGCTGCCTGGGGCCCCTGGACGCCAGGCTTTGGGTTTGTTCTCCTTCGTACACTGACTGCCTTGTACTTTCAGACATTAGAGCATCTGCTTCGTGAGATGAACATCTTCTTGCATTAGACAAGTGGGATTCCGAAGGACATTCCATTCACACTTGCACCATTGGTCCTAGAACATGGTGGGGTGGGGGGGTGCTCACTGGCTCATGAAAGAAGGAGACCCGTGGACTCTCAAAGGTTCTACTGCTCTGGCGGCCAGTTTTCGCACCCGAATCCCTTCTGTTGTGCACTGTTTCTCCAGCCACCTGTCTAGAATATAAGCTATTTGAGGGTTGGGTTGGTTCATGCATTTATTTTGTATCCTTTGTAGCCTTGTCAATAGGGCTATGCATGAGGCACATTTTTGCTAGTATGTACACTGAAATAAAGATGATTATAATAGTATGATCTTGAAACTAATTAATACAAAAAGGGCAATTTTTACTTCTAAAAAGTACTATTAATATCATCATTTAACATTTACTAACAGTTCTACACAATGATCACAACACAGTTCTTGATCTCTATGAACAGAAGTTACCAATAACTTCATTAGAAATGTGCTCCTTGGGGTGCCTGGGTGGCTCAGTTGGTTGAACATCTGCCTTCGGCTGAGGTCATAATTCCAGGGTCTCAGGATGGAGCTCCGTGTTGGGCTCCCTGCTCAGTGGGGAGTCTGCTTTTCCCTCTCTCTCTGTCCCTCCTTCAACTCATGCTCACTGTCATTCTTGCTCATTCCTGTTCTATCTCAAATAAATAAATAAATAAATAAACTCTTAAAAAAAAAGAAATGTGCTTCTTACATGTGGAAAATTAGTTGCCTGTCTTAGCAATAGCTAGAAAGCGACCATTAATTATCAATTTTCTTTAGAAGAATAAGAAATTTATACACCTTGCATGTAACACTGAAACATTTACAATGTTAAAATACATCTATTCATAGCAGCCTGACCACAGCTGCTTTCTTTGAAACATTCTTTGGGGAAAGATTGATGTTCAGGGGGATTATGATTCATTAAAGCTGCTGACCGATTCAAATACTTAACTGGCCAACCTATTTTTTCAGAGAATGTTCTGTTCACACACCTTGGCACTGTTCTGCCAACAACATGTGTGCACCATGTGGGAGAAATCCACACGAACTGAGATCTTTGGACATGTGTCCTGAGGGGTGGCATTCTATGCATGCTATTGAAGCAGAGCTTTGATTTGACTCATAGGGTTCATATTCGTGTGAACCTTAGGCACAAATGCTCTTTTTCCACAAGGTGACCAAAACTAGGCTCGAGTACAGAGCCAGTCATTGTTAGCTCTTTGTTCCCTGGAAGAAAATTCCACAAATGTTGATTCACTAATTTACTCTAATGAAAAAGCTGTAGGCAGTCTCAAGTCTGAGTAAGCGTGAATGTTAGAAAGGTCCCTCTAGACTTACAATGCATTTTTCAATGTTCTGTCTGGAATAGGAATATAAATAGAGCATTCAAGATGCTTCTGTTAGGCTACTTCTAAGTGCAAACATTTTTGATAATTTAAAACAAGGGTTTCAGAATTAAAATGACTACAGTGATTCCCCAAAGAATGTTCTCCTTCCAGCCATGGTGGAGTAAGGTGGATTGAATTTACCCTTCCACAAAGAAAAGCCAAAAATGCTCTCAAAAATCAAAATATTAAAAAAAAATGGTTTTCAAGTTATTCTATATCAGTCAATGAAGGATAGTGATCTCTAGAAGAAAACAGGAAAAAAGCTTTGTGACACTGGCTTGGGCAAGGATTTCTTGGTTGTAACACTAAAAACAGGATTCATAAAAGAAACAATCAATTGGGCTTTATAAAAAATTGGAAACTACTGCTCTTCAAAAGACATTGTTAAGAAACTGAAGATAAGCCACAGACTGGGAGGAAATATTTTCAAGTCATAAATATGATAGAGGATCTATATCTAGAATATCTAAAGAACTTTAAAATTCGACAACCAGATGATCCAAATTTTCAGAATGAGTGAAAGAGTTGAATAGATACTTTATAGATGGTGACATAAGGATGGCAAATAAGCACACAAGAAGATCCTTGATCATTAGGGAGATGCAAATAAAAACCACAGTGAGATACTAGCACATGGCTATTAGAATGGTTAAAACTGGAACGACTAGCCATACCAACTGCTAGCAAGGATGTGAATCACTATGAGTGCACACACACTTCTTAATGGAAGGTACAACTGGACAACCCCTTTGGCTAAAGAGTTTGGCAGTCTTATAAAGAAGGAAAATACCCCTACCATGTGACCCAGGCTTTCCACTGCTAGCTAGCTACTCACCCAAGGAAAAGAAAGCAATGTCCATACGAAGACTTGTATACAAATTTTAGGGCAGCTTTACCTGTATTAGTACCTAACCTGGAAATCACCCAAATGTCCAGCAACCTGTTGATGGACAACCTGTTGATGATATCAAAATGTGGGATATCCATATGGTGAGATGCTACTCAGCAAACGGCAGAGATGAACTAGTGGTACACGCATTGATGAATGTGATACAATGTGATACATGCTAGTGTTCCATGCATTGATGAGTCTGTGATGAATCTCAAGATAATTATGCTAAGTGAAGAAAGTCAGACCAAAAAACCTACATACCACATGATTCCATGTATATGAGATGCTTTGAATATATTAACAAATCTACATAAAAAACTAATGAAGAACTGTATGGTAACTAATATAATTAAAAAAAAACAAACCATTTCTGAAAACAGCAACAACAATGAAAAAACAAATGTGTATTGCCAGAAAGCAGCTGGGGAGCAGGAGGTAGCAGGAAAGGTTAAAAAAAGGAGGGCAAGGAAATTTTGGGGGCCATAAATATGTCTATTATCTTGATGGTGATGATAGTTTCTCCAGTGTGTGAAAAACTTCCCAAATGTATGCTGTAATAATGTTCAGTTTATTGTGTTATCAATTATGCCTTGACCAAAAAAAAAAAAAAATACTAGGAAGACACTGATTTACCTTGGGGAATTTTGTAGAATATCATCATTTATGATCTAGCCCTTTGGGTCAAGGATTCATTGAGTTCCAATCTTGTGCCAAGCATGACTCTAAAAAACCAGCAGGGTGAGGACAGTCTGACACACGGACCACAGATGTGGACTCTGAGTGTTTCTTTAGTGCAACTCTGTTCACAGCACAAAGATTTTGAGAGGTTGTGGAAAAACCAGTTTTAACTTCCGTGGTCAATTTCATTACATGCGAACTGCCTTAAGTTTATCATCTATTATCGTATGTTGCAGTGATGACAATCACATACTAATTCTGATTTTGCACTTGAGCCTGTCCATACATTTGAACAAATAAGAGAATTCATCAAGAAAGAACCCAAGAACCCATTCTGAGTCCACCATAAAGGGCTTTCCATAAAGCTCACTGGAGAAAGCAAATATGTTGCCTATTGATTGTCATACAGGTGATCTGTGCTCCAGGCTCTTGTTTCCTTTGTTCTCTGTGTGAGTTGTGGAAGGCAGAGTTGTGATCACTCTAAAGATGCATTTGCCATCATCTCTTAGTCCTATGATTTTCCATTAAACCATGCTCTTTAGGCCACTGATAATTAGCCAAATGATCACTGAATTCACTTTGTGAGAATTTGACTTAATACCACACGGAAAGTTGGGAGAAAGCAAAAACAGTTCAGTGTAAAACACTGGCAAGTCACATTCCTTATCTATCAAACCACACATTCCATTGGCATAAACAAAATCTTAAAGGTGACTCATGATTTAAATACAAATACTAGTCTAATACTAGCTAGCCATGGAGCCTTGCAACACTTTTCTGAACAACAGAGAAATATCTGAAAGAGGATTTCTTATACAAATCATATGAGCTGAACTTGGGCAATACATTTTTCAAAAGAAAGTACGAAAGCCTCACAAACATAAAAATGAAATCAGCATGACTGCGTACAACTTTTTCTTTGAGCTAGAGCTACAGAAAACTGCTCGCAAAGTGAAACAAGAAGCATATTTCAAATGACATAACAAAGCAAGTTATCCAAATTGATATTTTGTAGAAACTGCTAACACCTCGGCTACATCTATAATTGATTCATTTAGAAACAAGCTCAGAATTTACTTTCTCTATTTACATAAGACAAGAAAGGTGACTCCTGTGAAGAATGAATATAGGATTCAAAATTTGGCAAAGACTGAGATGATCCAAGTTGGCCCTGGACCACTAATAATGTTTTGGAAAGATTGGGTTATTAGATTAACAGTTGTCAAAGATGGACACTATTTATGCAATGTTAAAGCAAACATTTTCATTAACCAAACATGTCTTAAATTGTAAGCAGAAATGTGAAACTTGATCTGATACATGTAGCAAATCTGAGGGCCTTCCCTGGCCCGGGACACAGAGGTCTTGCATGATGGTCCATGCCACTCTCATTTTGCTCAGAATGGAAGACAGCCACACCCTTTACTTTACCTGGATTTGTTTCAAACGTGATCTGAAGAAAATTTCCTTCTTAATCAGTTCTCAGCACTTGCTGCCTCCCACTGAATCATTTATCCCTATTCTTCCCAAAGCCCAAAGTTCTTCCCAAGAACGCTTCCTCACCTCTCCAGTTCTGTGGGGTCAACAGGGTGTGATGGTTGATCCCTCATTTAACAGGTACCAAGAGGCTCTACTTACGTCATGCATGGAGTCCAGAAGCTTGGTCAGTTGGTAGAACCTTTGCCAGCTCTGCCCAGAATTGTTGGGACACTTAGTTACCATCTTCCTCAGTTCTTTGATGTAATTTGTCCTCATTTCTTCAAATGCGGCCTGGCTTTTGAGGCCATCCTTTGGAACTGTGTTTAGGGAATACAGACATGTAAATCCCCAGGATGGAAAACAGCATTCACATTGTAGCAGTTAAATAACCTAGAATATTTTGAGGTTTTTAGGCTCACACATTCAGATTGATACTGAATCGCAACTAATTGCATTTATGAACCAATATGGCAGTTATCTACTGATAAATTCTTGTTCACCTCTATGTACAAAGAATAATAACTGCTATTTATTGGGTGTATGTTAATATACATCTTGCATATATTAACGTGAGCTTGACCTCAGTTTTATGACATAATCATTACTCTCATTTTATAGATGACAAAACTGAAGACTGGAGGTTTAATTCTGCCTAAGGACACAATAAATTAAGGGCAGAGAAGGGGTAGAAACCTAGGTCTATTCCCAAAGCCTGTCTCTTAACCACAATGCTACGTTGCCTTGTGGTCTGTCATCTAAGTGTTTTATGGATCCTAACTTGCCAATACTTCAGAGGTAGGAAAATATACTTTGATTTTCCAGGACAACTGAAAGAGTCACAGACAATCTAAGCTGGGTCTAGAATTAGAAAGCAACATCTCTAAATTCAAATTCAAATATCAAAGACACTTGGGGAGACTGGCCTTCTATAGGGTGGGGGAAGACAGGCATGCTGGGGAAGCACTTTGCTTCTTCTTTGCCCCAGGATCACATGACCAGTAGGGCTCTGTCATGTGGTCTCCCAGGCAAACAGGCTGTGGGTCTGTGCACTGGTTTGTGTGTGCAAAAGAGTAACACCACAGTGGCTCTGCATGTAAGGCAAAATCTGTAACTTTCAGAAGATAAACCATGTTCTCCTTTTTCTTTGAACAAGTAAAACATTAAGGATCATGTTTTTTTTTTTATGTAGCGGCTGGCTTTTAATTTTAAATTAAAAAATCTCATTTAGAAACAATATTTTGGGATTCACGGCTTGGAAGCATATCAAATATCTCTGCGTCCTGCTGAAAGGAGATGCTTTGTCCCAGGATACATGTGAAAGCCCTTATGGAGGAAAGGTGCTCCTGTGCCGAGAATGTTCTAGAAGGAGGTGCAAGGCAGAGTGTAAACTAAAGTATTCCCTCTGAAAAATCTACCTACATGTTTGCTTTTTTTCCACCATAGCGAATAAATAGTTATGTGTATGCTTTAACTTTGAAAAATAAAATCACTTAAGAACTTTATTTTTAGGAGATGGAGACTTAAAGAAAATTCATCTTGTGAAATTAATGTTCTGAGTTTGAAACTGCTCTTACTTTCACTTCTTAATTAAACAGCATATTTGCTTATATGTCATAACTGGGATAAATAATAATTTACTCAGGTCATCAGCCCTTTAGAATAGCTAAGTACATCTTTGACTATTATGAGAGCCCTGGAAGCTGGGAATGCTGCTGTTTCCAAATTAAACCCTGTTGTCCTGTACAAGAATTATCTTACAAGTTACATTCACATCTTATGTTAATAGTCTCCTTGAATTTAATTGTTGAGGTTTTTGATTTGTGGTTACCTAAATCTACTTTTGTGGGGGGAAAAGAAACCCCTAATAGTAATTGCATGCATCTCCAGAGGCTGCCACAATATTAGCTGTGGTTTCAAATATTTGACATTCACATTAAAAGTTAAATACCACCCATTATATAACAAATAGTTTGTTTTCTTTAAAAATAAAGCCTTGCTTTAAAAGTATAAAACATATGAAGGGTGGTAATAATCAGGATGTTAACAGTAGAACTATAGATCTACTTTCTACCAAAATTTTATTTTATTTTATTTTATTTTCCAATTTATTTATTTTCAGAAAAACAGTATTCATTATTTTTTCACCACACCCAGTGCTCCATGCAATCTACCAAAATTTTAATGTTAACTTAAAATGTTCTGAAAGAAATGGCAAGTTTGCAAATACTTTGCAAATAGTGCCCATACACAGGTTAACAATTATTTTTTTAAGCTATAAAATATGGAGTAAACCTTTTGCTTTTCAACATAAATGTTTATGGAGATCATCCCATACATTAACAAATTACCTGAAATTAGAATGGAGTGAATAAATTTCACTACTATATTTCACTACTCTTTGGTGTATCTGCTAAGATTAAGCAAAGACCTCCTTATGGATAGTTCTGTATTAGAAATTCTCAAGATTACGAACGATTTGTGTCAAATATTACTTATATATTGTTGTTATAACTCAAATATATTGTACCAATTTCCCAGCCAGATTTTTTAGAAGTTGAAACAAACCCACAAATAAAGAGAACTTAAGCAAAACCTCAAATTTTGGAGGTTTGCCCAGATTTTCTGAATTTACTTATTAAATGCAGCAGGGCTGCTGGAAACCATCCAAACAACTGGGGTAGAAGTTCGTCTGTTTTTCTCCATAAGCATTAAGAACACAAGATTCTCTCAATGTCATTGCTAAAAACTTTCTTGATATACTGGGCATCAGGTGTGCAACTTAACCACCTAAAGAAGAAAAATTCTAACACATTCTATCATAGGTTAGCAAAATAAACTTACTAAAAGCCTGCAGCTCTATGACTCATACAATTCTTTACTTATGTTTTCCTGCCTTCTAATTTTGCTTTTCCTGCATCTATAAAAATCAGAATTCAAAGTACTGAGCTATTTGGGAGCTAATAAATTAATTTGGGTAGCTTCAAAATGATATCAGGATTGATTATAGGCTGACTAATTAAATGGTCTTAAAGGATAAGCCACCAATTAAGACGGAGTAGTATCACATGCATTTTTTCATTTAAATTCTATCACCCATCTGATCTATCTACATCTAGATCTATACTTGCAACATTTTTCAAGTCAGTAACGGTTAATGACATGGCTTGGAAATGGGAACAGAATCACTGTCGCTGAATTTAAAGATTCTGTTTCCAAAGTTATATTCCAAAAAGGCTAAATCCGGGTCGTCAGAAACCTGGAAGGTGAGCAGAGTAGGGGAGAAGAGCCCAGTTCTCCGTACCCTGGGCCCTGCGGATGAGGGGCTGCAGGACCCTACAGGAGATTGGCAGAGTGTAATCAGTGAGGAATGGTAGGGCCTGCGGCAAAGGGGAGAGAACATGCCCTGCCTTGGGCAATCGAATTCAATGAAAATAAAAAGAGACAAAAAGCCAAGAGCAACCTAAAATACCTGTGCGGGCCAAACAAAACACAGCTGTGAGGTGCTGGTCCCACCTCTCGGCTGGGGCTGGGGGTCAGCCCCCTCGGCTGGAGTCTAGGTCCCGCCTGCTAAGCGCTCCACACCCCCTGCTGTGGTCACGTGCCACTCCACGCCCCCTGCTGTGGTCACGTGCCACTCCACGCCTCCTGCTGCGGTCACGTGCCGCTCCCGGCCTCCTGCTGCGGTCACGTGCCACCAGCCTGCCTCTCTGCCCCTGGCTCCCCGCCCTGGAGAGATCAGGAACAACACTGGACGTGAAGTCCAAAGCCAAGGCTTTGAGTTCTAATGCACAGAGGATACTAGACAAAAACAACATTTGTGCCTCCTTTTTGTTCGCTTCAGAAAGGGGTTATCAACTCACAGGGTTCTTTTAAGCACTAAATTAGATGTATGGCAAACCCTTCAGAAGCCGGGAGCTGCTACACACAGGGAAGCAGATGCTTATCCGGAGTCGCTATGGCATCTTCTCTTCCTGCTCTTGTCACTACTTGATTCAGCCTAACTCCTCCTCAGACCCAGTCCCTCTCTGGGGGAAAAAAACATCTCTTTTGACCCCTCCTATTCTCATTACCTTGAAGAATGAGGCCACTTTCTCCTAAATGACTCTCCTGAAAACTGCTCCTTCCACCACGCCCCTGGTTCATGCGACAACGGGAGGGCCGCACCTGCGCTAGATTCTCCTCTCTGCTTCCAGGTGGTCAGTCAACAATCTCTCCTCCTATGAAGTCCATACCTCTTGCCCTAGCATCCCTGGCACCCAGAACATGGCCCAGTTTCCTCAGTGGCCACAGCACTTGGCTTGGAGATTTCCTTCTCCATGCTGCCTCCTGTCATCATTCTTGTCTTCCTCTCATCTGATGTGAACTTTCTCAGATTCTTTCCCCTCAATGTGAAAATGTCTGTGCCTTGTGCCGTTGCCCCAGGAAGAAGTGCTCAACACCCTTGCCAAAGCTAATCCTGTTCTATCTTGTCTCTCTGGCACTTTATGTCATCAACTTCTCTACTTTCATACCTGGTTCCAGAAGCCTAAAAAAGCTTCCCATCAATCTGCCAAGTCCCTGGCCATCAGGCACCTGCCTGAGTCCTAATGGTCAACTCTAGTAGGCCTCGCTCGGTGCTCTCAACTTTCTCTGTGCATGCTCTGCTGTTAGTCATGCTCCTTTTGGAAACCAGTTCTTGGCTTCTAGTTTCTCTGCCTCACTGACAGTCCCGTCTCTGCCTCTTCAGCCCTGCCATCCTCCTTTCTCGTGGCTCGACTGGACCGTTTCTCTTCTTCCTGTGCCTTGGCAACCCCACTCACCATTTTAGCTTGGATGATAATTTTCTATGAGGACAATTTCATGTTTATGTCTCAATACCCAAACCTGTCTTCTGAGTGCTAGACCCAGATTCTCCCCATCTTTTGACCCATTAGGGTACATCTGAAAATTAACCCATTTGAAATAGAAGTCATTTTATAAAACCCCCACCAAATCTTTTCCAAGTCCCAACATGAACATATTCCTCTTTATGGTATCCACTGCCATCCTAGCCATTTCTCTGTGAGCAAAACCTGTGTCACTTCTGACCCATACCATTTTGTTTCTCCTTCTAATCCACCGTCAGTTCGGCTGTGCTCCTTGAATGCCTTTGCTCCTATCCATCATGCCACCTACCACTGTCATTCCTGCTAATAATTTCAATAGCCTCACAGCAGTCTCTGTGCTTCCAATCTGGCTAAGTTCTCTGTCTTTGCCTCTCTACCTCCCCCTCTTTTTCCTCTTTAATCCAGTCTACTACCAGGTACATTTTCATAAAGGCACAGAATTTAGCCTGGGTCATGTATTCCCACTGCACAAAGCCTGCGGTGCTGCACTCCTCTGCCCACACAATGAAGGTCAGGTGTCTTCAACAGACACTGAATATCGTGGTCCAACCTCCATCCCAATCTTATTCCTCACTCCTCTCCAATCCCACATCACCTTATAAACTTTAAAAAATTAAATGAATAAAGAATAAAAAAATTTAAAAATTAATGGGTAAACCACCTCACCCAGAACAAAGTTCTAACACCTGGATATGTTTTCCCAAATCTCCATACTCGCTCACATCATCCCCTGATAGGAATATTATCTCAGACCTCATACCCAATTCATAACCCTTGCAAAGCTTGCCAAGATTCACCTTCACCATGAATCCCTCTCTGACCTTCAAAACTAAATATGCTCCCTCCTTTTTTGAGCCATTGTGACCCTCTTTACCTTCTATCTTTATTGGATGATCCCTTTCCACAACATACTAAACGTATCTTTGGATTTATCTTATAGTAAAACTTGCTGAGGGCAGAAACTGTACCCTGTATAATCCTACTATACAGAAAACAGACAGTCAATATTTAGTGGTGGGATGGATGAGGAAATGAAGGAATACGCTCTTACTTCACCCAAAGCCTCCTACTCTCCAAGTAACGTAGCTCACCAAAGACCAAAGACCTTCTCTCACCTCCTCATTTTTTTTTTTTTTTAGATTCTATTTATTTATTTGACTGAGATATCACAAGTAGGCAGAGAGGCAGGCAGAGCGAGAGGGGGAAGCAGGCTCCCTGCTGAGCAGAGAGCCCCATGTGGGGCTCGATCCCAGGACCCTGGGATCATGACCTGAGCTGAAGGCAGAGGCTTAACCCACTGAGCCACCCAGGTGCCCTCATTTTTTTTTTTTTTTTTTTAATACCAACTACCTGACACTGAAAATAGGCTCATCTCCTTAGAGGTCAGATCATTGGACAACGTAGAAAAAGTGCACAAGTGGACATCAACTTACTTGTGCTTAGCAGCAGCAAAACTTTCATTATGGTGTACTCTTCAAAGGTGAGCTGCAGTCGAACGAACTGTAGGCTGATCTGATGCATTCCCTGGCATAGTTCATACATGGCAGACTGATGCATCTTTTCTCTGCAAAGGAAATGGAAAAAAAAAAATTCTGAAAATACACGGTTCAGTATCAAGCCCAAACTGGTGGCACAAGGCAGCTTAGTCAGAGATCTGAGTCAGTTTCTCCTCTGTCTTCAACATGGAGCAGATACGTATCCAAAGACAAGTTAGATGCTTTTCCCACTGATGGCTAAATTGCTTCTAGACCAACTCTGCCACCCCATTTCCTAGTGCCCTGTAACAATGTGCCAGAAGCATGAACATCAAACTTTTTCAAAGCGTGCCATTATTTCATGTCAAGAGTAATGACTGGTCGTGTTGTGTTATATAGTGAGATCATCCAGAGAGCAGGGGCCACTGTGATGTGGGGTGAAGCCCACAGGCTTCTGTTCCTTTTCAGCTAGAGAGAGCAGGCACTTTACTGTTTTTGACAAACTACTAGATGCTGTGAACATGGGACAGTGATGACCAGTCTTATTTCCATGCGGACCTCCCTTACAGAAGTCATAAAACATGACTGTTAACTGTTTGTAGCAGTACACTTGAAAAGGAAATTGAACAAAATTTTGAAATGTAAGAATCTTGAACAGAATCTTTCTGATAAAGAGAAAAAGCAATGTGGGAAACAAAGGCAAAAGAAAAATTAAATTTTCATGCTACTTATAGCCCATTGACAAGTTCTTAAAAGAGGGAGAGTGACTTTCCTCTAGGAACTCAGCTGCCTTGATGTTAATACTTTGCTAAGGGCAAAAGGTAATCTTAGCTTAACATTATCCTGCCCCCCACCCAGGATCCAGTAAGTCTACTTTAATATATAAAAATTCCTTTGGAAACTTCCTTTATCACTACCCACTCCAAAATATAGGTTGGTAATCCTCCTCCAAGCATATGCCCCACTGATATACATCTAAACAGTCTCATGACTAAGGTTATATTAGACAGTAATAAATGACCTTTTCCTAATAGTTAGCCAGTTCAAGGTCCTGGAAACCTTGCTTCCAAAATTCCTTAGAGATTTACACTATCCCTAAACCCCTCCCAACTTGGAAGTATATAATCGGCCACTCCTTATGACCCCAGTGCAGGTTTTTCTACCTACAGATCTTGCCTACAGATCTCTACCTACAGATGCTTTTTTTTTTTTTTTTTAACATTTTATTTATTTGACAGAGAGACACACAGTGAGAAAGGAAACACTAGCAGGGGGAGTGGAAGAGGGAGAAGCAGGCTTCCCGCTGAGCAGGGAGCCCAATGCAGGGCGCGATCCCAGAACCCTGGGATCTGAACCAGACGCTTAACGACTGAGCCACCCAAGCGCCCCGTTTTCATGCTTTAATAAAACCACCTTTTTGCACCAAAGCTGTCTCAAGAATTCTTTCTTGGCTATTGGCTCTGAACTCCAACATTCCCAGTGTCAGGAGTTTGGGGTAATTTATGCATGTTTCTACTTGGACAACCAATCAATCAATCCTGTCCCTCCACCAAGTCTAAATGTCTTCTTTCCTTCCTTCCTTCCTTTCTCTCTTTTTAAAAGATTTTACTTATTTATCTGAGTGAGTGAGAGAGAGAGCAAGCACAAACCAGGGAGGAGCAGAGGGAGAAGCAGACTCCTTGCTGAGCAGGAAGCCCAATGGAACTCCAGGATCATGACCTGAGCTGAAGGCAGACACTTAACTGACTGAGCCACCCAGGAATCCCACTTGCTTTTTTTTTTTTTTGATGTGGGAGGAGGGTACACAGAGGAGCATGCATGCTAGTAAGGAGAAGGGCAGAGGGAAAGAATGCTCAAGCAGACTCCCCACTGGGTGCAGAGCCTGACGCAGAGCTTGATCCCATTACCCATGAAATCATGACCTGAGCCAAAACCAAGACTCAGACACTCAATTGACTGAGCCACCCAGGCCCAAAATGTTTCCATAAAAATCTACAGTATATAACAACAGAAGTCATCATTGTCTCTTTTCATGAGAAGTAAACAAAGCATCAGTTATTTTTTAAGATTTTCCTTCTCAAAGTAGTAAATCTTTTGGGAAGTCCTCATAACTATTGCTTTATGATGACTAGAATCTAATAAATGAAAAAGAGACTATTAGTGAAAAAGGGAATGGACTTGATAAAGGCCAAAGAAACAGAAAGAGGTCCTGATAGCTGATCTATTTCTATGGGTGATGGTCAGCAGGCGGAAGTCTGTAGGACAGCAACCCTGCAGGATGTCTCCCAGGACACATTCTTGGAGTCCCCTCATTGGCAGAAATCCCTTTCACCTCAACTCTGAAAGCAACCTGTATAGAACCCATAATGGAACACAGAACATTTTCCCTGCATTATTATTGTATGTCTTTTGTCTTCCATCTTCTGGAAGATATTTTTAATTATGTAAATGTTTTAAACACACACACAGAATAATAGCAGGAGCCTCTACATCTGCCATCTAGAACTAACAATGTAAATAAATGCTAATATTTTTATCATATTTATTTCAGATCTTTAAAAATTAAACATGGCAGAGTTACACCCTGCTCTCTCTTCCTCCCGCTTCCCATTCATCTTCATTTGAGAAGGGAACTGCCCACTTTGGAGGACTATCATTTCCTCTCAGAGGTATATATTTTACTGCCACATGTATGTGTCTATAAAAACAGCATACACTACCTGTTTTGTTTTATGTAAATTTGTAATTCAACATGCACATCCTTCTGCAACTTATTTTTTATTCAATGTTATAATTCTGAGATGTATCCACTTTAATACAGGTAACCATAAATTAATTCGTTTCCACTGATGCAAGTTTCATTTGTTTAAATATATCACCATTTACTTATCCACTCCATTACTGATGGTCCCTTGGACTGCTTCCTCTTTATCGCTATTATGAATGATGCCCAAGGAACATCCTAGGGCATTAATCTAGGATACAGAATGAAAGCAGAATTGCTGAGTCACACATCAGTGCACATCTGCTGCTTTCACTCCAACCAGTAAGAGATAAGAATTTCCTTTTATTCCACGCCCCCACCAAATTTGTTGCCAGCTGACAGGTGTTGAAAGGATAGCCCCATTGGTGCTTTTATTTGCATTTCCATTAACACCAGTAGGCGGAACATTTTTCAAATGTTTTCTGACCATGTGGGTTTCTTCTTTGGTGATTTGTCTCTTTATATCTTTACCCATTTTATTGTAAGCTTTTCCTCCTCTATCACTAATTAACACCATCTTTAATCCTAATATTTTTTTGCCTTAAAAATTTTGTCTGATAATAATTTTGTTTCTTCTTTTTTCTCTTCCTTCCTTCAACTTTCTTCTGCTCTCTCTATAGAATTTGCCTGTTACGCTTTTTTTAATCCCTTATTTTCAAATGTCCCAAATAATTATATTTCACATGTCTCTTACATAAGCAGCAAAAAACTTGATTTAAAAAGTCTGAGTCTCTGTATTTTAACAACTCAGTTTAATCTGTTCTCCTTTACCGTGATTACTGATGGTTTTGGATTTTTTTTTCCCTAGCATTTTAACTTTCTCTCCTCTTTTCCTTCTCTTTTTCCACTTTACTGCCTTTTACTGGGTTGATCCAGCTTTTTAAAAATCCCCCTCTTTGCCACAGTACTGGATTTAGAAAGTACGCTTTTATTTTTACTCTTTAAATAATTATCAAGTTGTGAATTTGTATACTTAAGAGTCAAAAGTTAATCAACAGCTTTTCCATGAGCAACAAGCAAACAAACAAAGTCAACTGTCTTCAGTCTACTGCTTCCAGTTCTCCTTGTTACAGGTCTTTAGAATTTAGATTACACCTGTTTTCACATCTCTCCTGAAATCAGTCCTCTTCAGACCCACATGCCCTCATCTGTCTCAATAATGATGGGTTTTTTTGATTACCACGGTTTCTTATACCTTAGCTCATACTTCAGGGTTTTTTTGTTTTTTTTTTTTTTTTTTACATATTAAAGAATATTTTTTTTCATAATTCTTTAAATAGTGGTCAGCCATTGAAAGTTTAAGTCTTTCCATCTTGATTTGTCTGAAAATCTCTTTATTTCACCTTCATTCTTCACAAAATTGTAGATTTCCAGCTTGACAGGTAATTGCCCTCCGTACTTTGAAGCTAGTACTCCACTGTAGTTGGGCCTTAAGACCTGCTTTTGTGGAAATTTGTTAGTCTAGTTGTCATTCTTTTACAGGTAATCTGCATTTTCTTTTTGGTAGCTTATCCCAAATTCCCCGTTTATTTGATGTCTGCAGTTTCAATCTGAGGAGCCTGAGTGCAGAGTAGTATTTCTCTTGCTTTGGACTCAACAGCCCTATGTTATTGGAAGGTGTAAGTATTTCTTCAGTTCTGAAATGTCCCTAGACATTTCAAGTATCACCCCTGTCCCATTCCTGCTACTTTTTCTTTTTGAACTCCTATTAGCAGTGCATTGGATCTTCTCACTGTGTCCTCCACATCAACCCTCCTTTTGCAGTCTAGGTGATTTTCTCAGATCTGTCTTTTTTTTTTTTTTAAGATTTTATTTGTTTATTTGACAGACAGAGATCACAAGTAGGCAGAGAGGCAGGCAGAGAGAGAGAGGGAAGCAGGGTCCCTGCTGAGCAGAGAGCCCAATGTGGGGCTCGATCCCAGGATCCTGGGATCATGACCTGAGCTGAAGGCAGCGGCTTAACCCACTGAGCCACCCAGGCGCCCCTCAGATCTGTCTTTTAACTATATATTTTTGTGTCTAATATGTTTAATGTCTACATTATTTTAATGACAATATTTTTCATGTCTCAGTGCCTAGAAATATTCTATTTAGTTCTTTCTCAGACATCTCTGTTATTTTCCATAAGGCACTTTTTATTTTCTGGCTATTATATCTTCTTTCTCTAAACTATGTCTTTATCTGTTATATCTCTTAATACTTTCAACATTATATCTCATAGTTTCTTTCAGAGTTTGCTTTTGTTTGTTCAACTTTTGGGGCTGCTCATATGCATACCTACCACACACTGTTTTCGCCTGGGTGAATCCCGGGGCACTGACGGGCACTGACGACAGAAGGGACTCTACAGGAAGTCTCAGCATTTACAACTGTTAGAGGTAGAAGCACTCCACTGGTTCTGGACCAGTTTTTATGCTAATTTCTTAGTTTAAATGCTTTTTGCAAGACTTGTATAGTTTAAATTTAGATTCCGCATTTGATGTGATACAGGCTTGTGTTTCTTATTTCTTTCAGCTTCCCTGCCATGTCCCTGGGCTGGCTGGCATGTTGAGTTGTGCTGTCCTTGTTAGGAGACAGTGAAATTGCTGCAGAGCCATGGCTTTATGCAAGAGGCTCCATTTCTGGCCCCAGCCTTGCTAGAGTCTATGTTCTTGATTCCCGTTCCTGTTTGTGTTCTTATATGCACCCCTAAGGCATTTATCTACATCCACAAGTCTGTGGGCCAACTACAGCTTTAGCTCCAAGTTACACCACTCTGGCTGTGAATTCCCTCTTCTTGCACCTGTTCTCCCCCCACCCCCACCTTTAAAGCTTGCCTATATATTTAAGACTTTCTTTTTTAACTGCAGAATTTCTATGTGTTTAGAGGGAAAAAAAGGCTCAGTTCAGTTTCACCATCCTGATTGCTAACTACAAGCTTCTTAAAGGCAGGATCCATGTCTGGCTCACCTTTCTGAATGTCAAGTAGAATATGATAGCCAAGTATCATGTGTCAATCTTTGCTCAATAAATATTTCATGAATGAATGAGAGAGAAGACAAAAGTGAAGACAACAAAATGATTTGCATATGATGATGATGATTAGAACAAGAGAATACTGAAAATTTACACAAAGGTCAAATGTCTAATAAAACAGGGCATTTATGAAGTTCTTCAAAACTTTCTCCAAAAAAGGAGAGATTTTGGTTGTAAAATGGGATGGAGTGAGTTACAAATCAGGATATCCATGGAATACAGCAAAACATGCATTTGATGCTTGGCAAATGAAAGAGTGGACTCCTGTGCATTTGATTCCTTAGGCCTGGTGCTGGAGAGAGCACAGGCACCCTTGACTTTAGCCCAGCAGGGTCTGCCGATGTGCCGCCCATTGGCCCTTCAGGGTGCTGGCTTTGTCAGTCTGTGATCACATCACTTCTGAGACCCAGACTCATTGCATTCAAACTGGGATACTAATAATAATTCCAACCTTGCAGAAATGTAGAAACCAATTATATGCAAATTCTTAAATTATAAAGTACTATTAGCTTTTTTTTTTGTATAATAAAGAAAATAAAATTCTTCTTGAGAGATCAGTGATCATTTCAGTTAAAACAAAGCAAGGGATAATCAAATTCTCGAGATGACTTCACAGGAAAACAATATTATATTGTTACCATTATTTCTCTATGTAGGGTAAGGCAGGAGAAAATGCAGAGAGTGTAGGTTTTCAGGGAGGTGGAAGGAACTTGCCAGGAGTAGAATGTGAGGGCTCAGCACCTCCGTGTCAAAGTGTTTCTGTTCTCAGATGTGTCGACCAAACATCCACACACGGATTAAGGTGACTTGAAAAGAGACCTCAGATGCTACTTGGAGTAGATGAGAGCATGGGTTACCACATGCCTAAAGGAAGCTTGCTTTTGCCCCTTCAGTATGAACGGCAACTCTTTACCTCTTTCTTGAGGTTTTATTCCCTGAGTAACCTCCATGGTCTTCACAGCTATCACTTATGGGGTGACTACCATCCACCAATGCTAAATTCAGTCTTGCTAATTCTCACAGTGCCCTGTGAAGAACTATCCTCACGTTCCATTCACAATAGGGAAATGAAGGTACATGAAGCAGCCAGAAGCTACCCCATGTTCTCCACTTCGTACCTCAGGTCGTCTTCTCTCTCCATGCTTGGCAACAGCTCAGCGCTGTTTTAGCTTTTTCTCCAGAGGATCTCTTTCCAACTATGAAGAGATGTTTGGTACCTCATATGTTTTGTTATTACATTCACTTATTTGTTTATTCTTTGCTCCCCATTACGTGGTAAGATTTTGTGTTTTCAAACTCCACTGCTGTTTCCACTGCATGAAATTGAGTTCTCTAAATGAAGAGCACTGGGTACTCAATCTAGCTTGAAATCTCAGGAAAATAGGCCATCTTAAAAACACATTTTACATCACATCGTTTTTGCACAATTAGATTAAATGCACGGAAATGTACATCCATAGAAGTTGAAACAAGGACAACCTTTTTGGCATGACACTGGTATTAATTTTGCAATATTACTTCACAGAAATACTCTTTGCTATATGCTTTTATTCATTTTATAATCTTACCTCATCTTCAGTAGAATAATGTAAAAATACATGAACGACATTGCGAAAAAGGTGAAATCTGTATAATGCTTCTAAAATATAAAAGTCAGTGCAGAAGTTATCCCTGAATGCTGAACTAATATGGAGGCAGTGGAAGATTACTAAAGTAGGAAATAGCCCTGTATTCAAGTGAACATTAGACCTGAATAACTGACAGCCTTCTGAACAGGGGGCACATGTTACGCATTTCTAAACATCTCATTTGCAGGAAAAGAATGAACTCTATTTTTGGATAAATAAATAACAACAACCAAAATGGGCACAGAGACCCAGTTCTGATTCCAAAGGCCTTGGGATAAAATCTACAAGAACGATAGCCCTAAAATATTTTTTAAAAACACTTTGGAAAAAAAAAATAAAAAGAAGAAAAAGAAAAAAGAAATATTTCAATAGTTTTGAAAACCTATCATTTTCTCAAACTAAGAAACCAATTTTATTCCTAGCTATAACTTCATCTGGTTCTCTCTGAGAACACCCATTACACTAAACTACAATCACAGGGTCATTTGGAAATAGTTTTAAAATATTAAAATAATCTAACATCTCCAAACCTGATTAACTTGGAACAAAAGTGAATAATTGAAGAGTTGGAAAATATATTTTTCCTGGCCTTTGAGAGAACTTGGGGTTGAAAATGGAGTTCATTTTCATGGTAACAGTGGGAATGAGAAAAAGGATGAGTAGGAAGAATAAGTAGGAAGGATGTTCCCAATTTATTTTTTGTATTTATTTACTTATTTGGAGGAGACAGAGAGAGCAAGCGAGCAGAGGGAGGGGAAGAGGCAGAAGGAGAGAGAGAATCTCAAACAGACCCCTCACTGAATGTGGGGCTCCATCTCACAAGCCCGAGATCATGACCTGAGCCAAAATCAAGAACTGGAAGCTTACCTGACTGAGCCACCCAGATGCCCCACGAAGTTCACAATTTAAATGATCTGTAGGCTAATTTCTGGCTCTTAATTTAACTAAAGAACTGAACAACTTTTGGATCTAAAGGGCCCATGCCATCTTGCCATTATTACGTTACCAGTAAAGTCGTTGCCTGACATTATGAGGCTAGTCTTCGGAACTGCGGGTCAATGGCTGTCAGAACGAACACTTCTGTTTTGGTATTCAAGTACTGGCTTACCAAGACACTACTCAAAATGTATTTGAGAAGCTTAGTCATTCGGTTACCTGGAGGCTCATTTGGAAGCAGCTGATTTGGGAAATTACTGACCCAAATTAAAGGAAATCCCGAAATCATATTTATGTTCTGTTCTGTTGGAAGTAAATATCTGATAAGCCCAAATGACACACCATTCCAAACTATGGGTATCTGCAGGACTCAGGAGCTATAAGTATTAACCTGAACACCTAATGTGGGTCCTCGTGCTCTGGCTTCTACAGGGAGGATGCAAACTAACTTCTTAAAAGAGACTCTGCAAAAATTTAAAGCAGGGTCTCAGTGAGACATCTGTACGTACATATTCATAGCAGCATTACTCACAATATCCAAAATGTGGAAGCAACCCAAGTGTCCTTCAATGGGTGAATGGATAAACAAAATGTGGCATATACATTTGATGGAATATTATTTAGCCTTAGAAAGGATATTCTGACACATGAGCCAATACAAACGCACAAAATGATATTCTGTTAAGTAAATGGGCCAGTTACAAAAAGTCAAATACTGTAAGATTCCACTTAAATGAGGTGCCTGGAGTAGTCAAACTTCTAGAGACAGGAAGTGGAATGGCCACTCCCAGGGACTGGAGGAAGGGAGGAAAAGCACTTATTTATAGAACACTGTGAATGCACATAGGATTATTCAGCTGCATAATTAGAAATGGTCAAGTTGGTACATTTTACATTATGGGTATTTTATCACAAAATTTAACTAGAAACAAGAAAGAATCTCTGCAACCCATGAGACTATCTGCTATATTCTGATAGAGATTAAGAGACTAGGGTTTGTGTTTAATTAAGTAACTTCTCTTAGAGTTCAGGCTTTTCATTCATTCTTCTTCTTTTATAATATATAAAATATCTCTTTTCTTCACTGTTTTTACTACTTGCTTTTGGTATTTTTGTGTCTTGATGGACTTTCACTGTATGTGCTTTTACTGCAGGCTGTGCTAAATGCTTTTTAAAAGAAGGAAGGGTAAAAATTCTTTTAATAAACCATAATTTCAACAAAGTCAGTCACAGAAACACTTTCTAAAAGGCCTGTCTGCCGTAATTTTGGTACCCTTAGGGAGAAGGGAAAATAGAACTACCTTTATCACTCTTTTCTCTTTCTAAGAATTCACATTTAATAAACATAATCCTTTCACATTGGCTGATTTTATAAATGCCAAAGCAAAAAAAGTTCCCAGCTCTTCCACCTATGGGAGCCTATGAAAGGTACAGTGACATTTCTTAACCGAAGATCCTTTAGCAATATTGCACTTAACTGTACCGTGGTCACCTGCATGCCTTTTCGGAAAGGAAAGCATCACTTTATTTAGTAAGGAACTACAAAAATAAACTTCTGACACATTTCTCATTAGCCCACTATTAAACAATCACCAACTCCCATCACTCTGAAGGTCCGTGTCCTCCTCCGGGATAATCATCTCTGATTGGTTTTTGTTATGTGCACAGGTCCCAAATGACACCAGTACTAAATAAATATCTGGTAGCCCCTGAGATTAAATAAATCCAATGGATTTCACAGACCTTGAGATGCTCTTAAAATGTACATATATTGGGGCACCTGGATGGCTCAGTTGGTGGAGCATGTAATTCTTGATTTCGGGGTTGTGAGTTCGAGCCCCGTGCTGGGTGTAGAGATGACTTAAAATCTTAAAAAATATATGTATTTTATATAATATATACATATATGTATTTCATATATAAATATATAAGCTATATATATATTATTTATATATATAAACAAAACACAGCAAAACTCATTCAGGGCTGGACTCCTTGAAGTCCCTGGCATCTCAGGAAGGCCCTTCAAAAACCTGTTTGCTAACATGCTACTACTTCTGTAAATGGCTCCTCGGAATGCATGCGTGTATTACATTGTTGGAATGCATACAGCAGCCGTGTCAATCTTACAACAGAGTAAAATAACTTGAGTGCTACAGTACACGCACAATCACAGCCGATCTGAGAGGCCAGACCTTACATCTGATGCTGCAAACGACACCATCGTGTCTGAATCAATATGACATCTTGTTAAGTGGTCAGTGTAACAGATGGTCCTTGTCTTAGCCGTGTTATTTTTCTAAAAAAATAACATGCAGAAACAGGTTTTTTTTTAAACCCTAATTAGAATAAAAATGACCTCAATTTCAAAATTCAAATCATTCCAGTTTATGGTATACATTTTTTTTTTTTTTTATAATCTTACCAGATTTTCCCCTCACTGACAAACAAGATTTATCTGTAGAAGGCCCCTCACACGCTCGCTGCAGTTCTGGTATGTGTTAGAGCACCTGTGTCATTTATTTACAGCCAGGCCAGAACTCAGCCACTTTGGTCTAGGAATTCATGGACAATGTTTTTTTGTGGTTGTCTTATTGTACCAGTGAGTGGGATCCCAGTAGTCTCCGTGACGTCCACTGATTCTCTAATAATCTTACATGGTCAACTCAAGTATGAGTTAAAAGATAATTCAGTGTTTTGTCACCTTAACTGATGTCCCAAAAGGGTGTGTTTTTGTGGAAGTGCCCTTGAATCTAAGCATCACAGTTGCCACTGACGGTAGTAGATGTTACGCTAATCAAAATCGTATTTGACAATGTAAAAATTTAGAAGGGGCTTGGTTACATGGCAACCATAATTTACCACTGACAGTCCTAGAAATCATCAAAAAAATTCTTCTAACCATATATTTTATATATAGTGTTTTGTATAAAAAAAGTCTTTGGTACCTTAGATTTTTATATACTTACATAGTTAGTATTTCTTTTGGAAATAGGACACATGTTTCTGGTAGAGCAAAGAAAACACAAAGTCATAACCCACTGTGAAAATTTCCTCTTAACTGCTATATTAAGGTGGAAATATCCAACAGCAAGCTTACAACCTTGAGCACTTCATAAAATCCAAACCATGTTAAGACTTAACACCTGAATTTCTCTCCACACAGAAAGGATACAAAAACCCAATATTCTCTGGTGAAAGAATTTTTTAAAAATTATCCAAGCCTCATTTTTGTAGGATATAGACTCTCATACTAACTTTCTGCAGATATAATGGTATGCAGAACACAGACCTTTCAATAAAACATAGAAAACCTTTGTGACTTATTATTGCTTCAAACATGGACATTTTGGGTATATACTTAAAGACACTGCTTAATTTCAATAAACGACCACAGTTTCCTCACTTGTAAAAAAGGAGCCGTAAAACAGTAAGATTCCCACCATAACTAGTGAACTTCAAGAATGCGAACAAAGTTAATTGCTGAATTCGGGAGTATGGCTAGACTCTCGTGGGCATAAAGGGTGACAGCAAATCACTTTTCCTAGTACAAAAAATGATTTGTATTAAATTGCAACTTATGGAATCGTATTCTTCGTGAAGCAAAAGGCACATTCCTCTAGCAACAGACCTGACACAGGTTATAAGGACGGACATTTACTCTGATAAAGCCCAGGTATGCGGTTACGCTTCTGAGGCAAGAGCGGAGCATGGCTCACACTTGCAGAGGTGACTTTCCCAATGTGTGCACGGATTGGGGTGGAGATGTGGAAGGTAGCGAGCAGCTGTGCTCCCGTTCCGGGATCACAGGCTCCTTCTTCTATCCGCAGCACCTTCCTTTGGAAGAAGAAAATAGCTAAACCTCTAGAGACTGTCATCACAGACACTATTCCATTCACTAATTGACCTGGGTCCTAGAAAACATTCTCGGGTGCCATCGCTTTGTATGAAAGGTAGTTTATTTTGTTCGTGTGAATCCTTCTAAAAGCTGATAAGTCATCGGCCTAAATAATAATAAAAAAAGATGATATTCAACTCAATTAATCTATTAGAGATGAGCCACGCTGTCCTTTCTTATTATTCTGAACATCTGTCACAAAGCAGATTTTGTTCAGGACACGATGAACAACTGCATCATTCATGACTGGGTGAAGTAAGTATGATAGTACCAGGTCACTATACCAGCAGTGACATCTGTTTCCCGTAAAACATCACCGGTCAGACACATACTACACATGCACATGAAGTGGCGTGAACGCCATGCTTATTCAAAGCGTAGCCTAACTGCTCCTCATCTTCTTTATCCACATATAGAAAATACCTAGTCAATACAGCTCAGGAGGACAGCCGATGTTCCTAACCTTCTCCTCTACTTGGAAATTCTGTGACCTTCCGAATGTTCTCTAATCAGAATAGAATGGCCATGCAGTCTTTAAGGACAAACAAATGATTCTTTGGGTTTCTGTTTTCATCCACTAGAAGAAAAACACATTGAAGGCCAATGCTTCAAAAGCGTTAGCCCCCGAGCGCCTGGATAGCTCAGTTGGTTAAGTATCTGACTTTGGATTTTGGCTCAGGTCACGATCGAGGACTCTTAGGATTGAGCCCAGCATCTGTCTGGCTCTGTGCTCAGTGTGGAGTTGGCTTGTCTCTTCCCTCTGCTCCTCCCCCAGCTGGCACTCTCTGTCTCTCTCTCGCAAACAAAATAAAACAAAATAAAATAAATTTAAAAAAAAGTGTTAGCTTGCTGTGATCTCTTGAACAGACAGGACCCCAGTCCCCAGCCAGGCACTGGGTCCCGAACCCTGGTAAAAGAGTGTGAGTCGAGCCCCTCTCTCAGTGTACTGCTGGGCACATAGAACTGGGGGGTGGTTCGGCAGCCAATTGACAGCAGTGTTCTTCTGCAACAAGTATAAAGAATAGCAGTCAGGAAAGATATAAAATAAAAATTAGAAAAGCAAAATCACTCTTCTGAGTAGTTTCTGGAATAGAATTTCAATGATTTGAAGACCACGACTGGTGGACCTTGAGTGAAAAAGTCTCCAACTTTGGGTTATGACTTCAAAGAAAAGAGCACAAGGGGTCATACTGAAGCCAAAAAGCAACTTTTTATGTTTACTGTTTTTCTTCCCCTGCAAAGGTGCAGGAGAGCCTTACCACACCTAATTTCAAAACTAAGACAATAGCGTATAGCATGGTGGATGGTTAATAACACTCTATCACCTATTTGAAAGTTGCTCAGAAAGCAGATCTTAAAACTCATCAGGAGAAAAAAAGTTTGTAACTATGGTGATAGATGTTAACTAGACTTACTGTGGCAATCAGTGTGCCATATGTGCAAATATGGAATCATCATATTGTATACCTGCAACTAATACAATGTTACATGTCAATTATGTCTCAATATAAAAGCTAAGCTGACAATGGGATGTAACATTTTTATTTGATAAATGAGAGAGAGTGGAGGGCTGTCAAGTCATAGGGGGAAGAGGACAGAGGAGAAAAAGAGGAAAAGAGAAAGCCAGAAAAAGAGTCAAGCCGAAGGGGAGGGCTGAGACAAGAAAGAAAAAATAAATGTCAGTTATGGCGGGAAGGAAGTTAGGGAAAGCAGAACTAGTGAGAAGAAAAGGGGAGTGGGAAAGAAACAGCCCCTTCCATTCTGAAGTGTGAGTCCACAGTTCTTCATGCCCTACACACAGTTCGATAGCTTCAACACTGAAATTCAGACACTCGTCCCCTGTGCCGTGCAGGTACAATTCCTCATGCCTGGACCATAGAGCATCATGTTCACTGTACCCATCCAAATTCTAACCCTCCTTTAGAGGCTAAAACAAGTTTTAAAGCCAGATAATTCTGCCAGGCAGCTTTCTTTGCTATTTTCAGCCCAAGGGAATCACCTTCTCTTTAAACTCCCAGAGCCCCCATCTCAAATAAAACTTATTTGTCACACTTGTCATGTGGACTCCATCCTGTTGGGCCAACACTCTTGTGTCTTGGTCTTACTTTGCCAACCGCCCGACAGAATTCTGGAGGATGGAAACTGTGTCTCTCACAGTGGGTTCCTTGCAACAGCCACCATGCTGCTTTGCATATTGTAAATATTCTCATCATTTATTAATGACCAGTGAAACACAACTGTTGTTCATAATTTTTTTTTTAGCTGAACAATAGGAAGACATACATGTCATATGAGGGGAAGCAATTAGGATATTCACTTATAATACTGTCCTCCTCCCTTTTAATTGGCCTCATTTTAGTTACAAGACCTCATAGCTATAAGTTATCTTGTTGAAAAAGCAGAATCATAAACTATAAGAGGTTGGAAGAGATCCTAAGACCCTTCCATTTCCATTACTTTATAGAGGCATGGAGACATAGGGCATAACGAGAACAGCATGAACTTCCACGGAGATCCTGGGCTCAAACCTGAGAGCGACCTCTCAGCAGCTATGCGATCTTGGATAACCCTACTAAACTTCTCTCTGCCTGAGGCAGCTGAATTATTTATAAAGCAGCGATAATAGTATCTGCCTGAAGACATGACTGTCTATAAACAAGACAGCACACATAAAAGCATCAAGTAGGGAAAATGGCACATAGTAGGCTCTGTAAATGTTCTGCTACTAGACCGAGAGTCCTTTAAGCATGAGGACCACGTTCTACTCAGGTGCGAATCTTAGACACCTTGAGAAGAGATTAAGTCCTTCCTGAATGAGAAAATAGAGATCCAGACCACAAGTGAGGCTTCCCCAAAGCAAAGAAGAATAACAAGTCTGGGTTGGGTTTTATCGATCGCCTTGTCTAGTGTTTCTCAAAGTGTGGTCTGGGGAGTCTGGGATATCCCCAAGACCCTTTCCAGGGGTCTACAAGTACTCCTTTTTCCAACTAACTACCTGGTGAAATGGGAATTTTTTTTTCATATACTTCAGCCAAAACAACCTATCACCACAGACTAAATATGAGAAGCAGACAAGGGAATACAATAGTCTTCATTGAAGTCAGACTGAAAGGATTTACAAAAAAGCAAAAAGAGTGCCATTAATACTTTTGTTAAAAAAGTTACTTTTCATAAAATATTTATTCTATGCTGCTTATGTTATTTATATAATATGTACTTGTTATTTTAAAGTGAATGATAAGACCATATTCTAAAATTTTAATTTCTTATATGGGTAAATAAATATGAATAATACAAACAAAAGCTCTAAAAGCACCAGCTCATCATCCATCAAATTTCCCCTCCAAAGCACTTGATTGTACCCTATTATCCATGTAAGTGAAGACGATATAGACTGAATGTTTGTGTCCCCCCAAATTCATCCGTAGAAACCCTAACCCCCAAGGTGATAACAATGGGACGTGAGGCTTTGGGGAGTAAATGGGTTAACATGAGCACAGCCCCCATGATGGGATTTACAAAAGAAGCAGCAGCAGAGACACCAGAGCTTTCTGTCTTCCCCATATGAGGACACAGTGAGAAGGCAGCTGCCTATAAGTCAGGAAGAGGGCCCTCCTGGAACACAACCATAAAGGTACCCTGACGTCCGATTTTCAGCCTCCAGAACTGTGAGGAATGAATGTCTGCTGTCCAAGCCACCCAGCCTGTGGTATTTGGTTATCGCAGTCCAAGGTGACTAAGACAGAAATGATATCATACCTGCCACAAAAAAGAAATTAGGAGTTTATAAACTCCTAGTTCCCCTGATTCTACTGAGGCAGTGGTTATCTCAAGGTGCAGGAGCACAGTTGAGGGGCCATTAGACAAAGGATGCCATATCCGTAAATATGGACCCTGACTGGAGCAGTATTCCTACTGCAGAGACACAGAAGAGTTTTTTTTTTGTTTTTTTTTAGAGGATTTATTTTGAGAGAGAATGAGAGTGCATGTGCAAGTGTGGGGGGCAGGAAGGGCGAAGCAGAGGGAGAGGTAAACTGAGAATCTTAAGAAGACTCTGCAAAGCCCAACACAGGGCTGAATCCCAGAACCCTGAGATCATGACCCAAGAGCTGGAGAATTAACCCACTGAGCTACCCAGGCATCCCACAGATGAGCTTTAATAAGTAGGGAAGGTCACCAAATATGGCCCTTTTTCCCCCTTTCCCTTCTCTACTTATTTCTTTCAGAAAAGTATCAACGCCAGAACCAACGCCCCCAACCCCTGCTCAAAAATTAACCTCCTCAGAGCCCTCCAGATACACAAATCAATTATTTTGCTTAGGTTTCATGGGTGGAAGTGAGGGATTGAAACTCAAATCATCTCTCATGTATGACACAGTAAAAATGGAGAATCATGTGGTTTTTGGTTCTATAAGTGTCTAGAGATGAAAGTTCACTGAATAGTTTATATATCAAGACACATTCAAGTGTGTTCTCCTCCTTCACTCTGGAGGAGGACGATCAAAGATAGCATCTACGTGTCTGTGATGACCTATGTCAAGGGAGGAAGCCTAGCACTACTCTCCTCAGTTTTGTAACTAACTTACACATTCCTCAGCACCTGCCCCAATCTTACAATGTAATCACTGCATCGAAATTAATTTTTCTGTTTATCGATTATTTAAAAAAAAAAAGAAATTCATCACAGTGATTTTATTTTGTATTGAAAGGAAGAGTATTTTTAGCTCAAGAGACCAAAGTCTTTGGGCATGTTAACTGAAATACAAAGCAACACGTTAATATTAGCCACGTTAAGCCTTTTACAGATAACATGTGACTTTAAACTTGTTTTGACTTTTAATCAAAATAAAAAATAGCTCCCTCTATTTATTCAGAATAAAGCTTGGACATTTTTCTTGCATCATTACTACTTGGTGCAATTTTGGGGCATCTGGGGGTTTCAGCTGGTTAAGCATCTGGTTTTTGATTTTGGCTCAGATCACTATCTCAGAGTCATGAGATTGAGCCCTTTGTGGGTCTCCACAATCAGTATGGAATCTGCCTGAAGATTCTCCTTCCCTCTCCCTCTGATCCTCACCCTGTTCAGGTTCTCCCTTTCTCTCTCAAACAAATAAATAAATCTTAAAAAAAAAAAAGACAGCCAGTGTCTTTCTTCAACAGAAGACTGGTTATAAAAAACAAACAACAAGAGCAAAACCAGAAAAATCCCTGAAACCCAACCCCCCAACCTCCTTCCCCTAAAAAACTACTCTGTGCAACCTCTATATAGTTCTACAGAGTTTAAACAGTACATTCCATTTACAGTCTCCTTTTTGTTTCAATTTCATACTATACTGGCAATTACCTGGCTTCATTAACTACTTAGGAAATTTCTCAAGTATGCTACAAGATGCAACATGTATGAAATATTAACATATAGCAGTGTTCCTGAAGGAAAATTTGAAAGAATGCTATAAAAAAATGAATCTTAAAGCATTATAGAGTAAACCCATATCAGGAATCTAGCATCCGACATTTGTACTAGAAAGAGCACTCATTAACAGACCCCAAAAAAGCCACTGAGTGCAAATATGTACAAAGTATTTTGCTAAACATTAAGGAAAGTTTTTTTCAAGTATGCTTCCTGCGCTCTAGAAGTTTACAGTACAGCTGGAGTGAAAATGTATATAAAACATAAAAAAGCAGCAGATAATTGATACAGAAAAAAGTAATACAGAAAAGAAAGTTTTGGGGGCAAAAAGGCCCTCTTGATTTTGAAGATAACGGAAGCCACCAGAGAGGAGGAGTCCTTCGGTTTAGGTGAGGGAGAGGAAAGGAATATGTCAGAAGCAAAGGCATAGCAGTGGAAAGACAGGACTAAGGGAAGAGAAAGGTTAATTTGGCTTGTGCAGAGTTTATGCAGAGAAGCAGCAGGAAATAATGCTGAAAACAACATTTTAAAATTAATTAGTTTATCAAGCACTTACTAATGACAGACAGTATTATAGGTGCTGGGTCTGCGAAGATAAACCAGACAGGCCAGATTCCTACCTTCTCTGAGCCTATGTCACGGTGGCAGGAGACCTACTACAAAGAACATAAAAATGTGCGATATGATGGGGAGCAGAGCAGATGGGTCTCTCTAGATCTGGCGGTCAGGCTTCTGAACAAGGAATACTTCCAGCTGAGACAAGAAGGGGAGAAACGACCACCCTCCTGCACAGAACAAATAGCAGGTAGAAAGGGTCTGAGAAAGGGATGGGCTTAGAGCCTTCAAAGCACCATAAGGAGGTCAACATGGCTAACCAAAGGCACTCATAAATCTTCTGAGGGAATCCGAACTGCACCTCATTATTTCAAACACTACTTTGTCGTGGTCGTACACCTGGATGATGGTATGTTCCCTAAGCTATGGTCCTGGGAGACACAGCAGGTGGGACTTCTTTACCTTGCTGCCTCCACTTCTGCTCTCCCACCCACTGCCAGCACGTGGTGTATGTGATCCGTGACTTCTCCCTGTTGTATTCCCAGTGCCTAGAACAGTGCTTAGTTTCCTGAAATTGTTCAAGAAACATTTGTTGCGTGAATGAACTGGATAAATATCACTTACCGCCTTCTCCGAAGAACAGTCCAAAATGAGAAGGCTGGGTTTGGTGAAGAAGGAGACAGGTCCAGGAATGAGTCAGAAGGTTTACCTGCAGTCCTAATACTCCTCTCTTCAGTGTTCTTGCCTTCCTCAGGTAGGGCAGTGCCTGACCCCTGCACGCTCATTTCAAGAACTTCCCTTAATGTGAGCAGGAACCCAGAAGCAGCACCCACAGCCAAGTTACCCATTTATTTAAGACCTTCCCTCCTCTCAAACCTTTTGCCGGAAATGTCTAGAAGTAACTTTTTGCTCTGACCCTACTTCTTATCACTACACTAGCTGATTAAAAGGAAGAAATACTAAAAAAAAAAAAAAAAAAAAAAAAAGGAAGAAATACTGTTTCCAAAGAATGGGAGAAAAAAGAAGAGAAGAAATACCTCTCGTTTGGAGTTTTGCACCTACCTTTCCTCTGCTTCCCTATGTGACTGAATGCTTATTTCTCTTTTGTAGCTTATAAAATCTCCTCAGGTTTCATTGCAGCTTTGCTTACAGTTCCCTCTGCCTTCAGATAGCAAGAGGTCTTCCCACACCCTACCTTTGTGTAACAGAAAAAATGCCATTCTGCAATGTTTCTGCCACTTGCAGGCAAGGATTGACCGTTTTCTAATTTGTGACATTGTTTTTCTTCATTCATGAGTGTCGATCTCCAAAGTCCACAGGGGTTGGGCATGAGGGAAAAGGGCAGGTGCAAACAGCAGGCAGCAGTGAGAACCATGGGGAGAGGGGCAGCATATGCACCCTCTAAAGAGGGAGCTGTGCTCCTGTCCAACTCACAAATGGCCACACCATTCTGCTGCAGACTCTGGCTTCCTCGCTGGTAGAACAGGACCCGGTTTCCATAGGGTCCAATGGAAAGATAAGGCACAGAAGGTGGACTTTCTGTTCTTTCAGTTTATCTCTTCATACTGACCCAGAGGAAAAAAACAGAAGAAATATCAGAAGACAGGAGGTATGAGTAGGGGTGTGTGTGTGTGTGTGTGTGTGTGTGTGTGTGTAAGACACAGAGAGAGGCAGAAAAAGATGGAGAGGGAGGGAGTTAGGAGGGGGAGCAGAAGGAGGAGAAGGGAAGGTGGTGGGAAAGGTTGGAGGTCAGATACTGAAAACTACACAGAACAGTGTCCCAGTGTGCACAGGAGAAGTAAGAAATCCTGTCTGGAAGCCACAGAGAGGGAAGAGAAGAGGGGAAGAGCCATTGGGGATAGAGAAGAAAAGTAAATGAAGCCAGAGAAGGGGAAGTTGACCCAGGCTCATCCTACTTCCGTGGCTCCTCCCATCAGAACTCCTGTCCCCCACCATCACTGGCTCTCACCCTGCTGGAGTGAGAGTACCAACCATGCACTACCGACCATGCTGCCTTAGGAGGGCTGGGGGAGGCCTGTCATGTCCTAACTCCATCCACTCCTGGCCTTCGTGGGGACAGCCTGATCCCAGCTGGCACAACAGTGACACGGCCTTGGTATACACAGCCCAAGTATGAGCCAGGCCTCGCAGAGCTTTAGGACCTTAAGTGAAGAGGGTCCGTAAGGGCACTGTGGCCTGGGGAGGGCCTCTCATTAAGGACAACTGGACCATGGCAGCACAATGATCCCCTACTGGGGCGACAATAAGGACAGACAGCACTCCATGAAACAGGAAATGACTGCTAACTGAGTCTATACTTCCCTCCTGGTGCTGCCATCACACAGTCAATGGCCGGGAGGAGGGGTTCACCTTCCATCACTAAGAAGCTGAGGTTAAGGAGTCCAGGTCCAGGGCAGACACACTGAGAGCGCTCACTCACAGGGGCTCAGAAAGTGGCACCAAGATTTAAACTCTAAGGTTGAGGAACCACAAAGGCAGTGCAAGATCATTCAAGAACCATTTTTTGTTGGGCTACCACTTGGTACAATAGAAACATGATTTTAAATATACTTTTGATTCTAAAATATTGGTCAAGACTTCAAAGAGAGTAGTAACACTGAACCTGCCTTTCAGAAACTTAAAAAAAAAATTGGAAGAAATTTCATTACAGGCTTAAATGGCAGTTTTAATATGTGTACTGAATTGATAAGAAATTTGAATACTTGCAGCGATCTGTAGCAATATATGATAAGCTGTTTCAAGGTACAATTGAATAATTAATCATTTAATACATATTTGAAAAGTTTCACATTTATAATAAGAAAAGTTCTATGCTAATTTAAAGTATTAACTCATATCTTCACCCCAATGTTTAATAAAAAAAGATGGGAAAGAATGTTTTCCTTAATTATTCCCTGCTCCCCATCTTTCCTCCAACTCCAATAAAGCCAGTACACAGTATAAGGATAAGATCTTTGGGAACTTTCAGATCTGTTTTACAGGAGAATGCAAACACAAAGAATCAACTATTGAAGTTTTGGTCACAGTTTTAAACATAGCAAAGCTTGTGGTATGAAAACTGCATCCCCTATCACACTTCTTTATCATAAACGTCATCCTCATAATTAGCAATGATAACTTAGAAAGCGTCTTCTAGCCTAATTGATTGTTTGCTTCATTTGGTCAATAATTCATTCATTCGGCAAATATTTAGAGTTCCTCCTTTGCCTTGGACACCATGCCAGGTGCTGGAAATTAAAAACTGATTACGACAGAGCTCGTGATTTCAACAGAGAGGTACCAGGGAAACAAAGTAGGGATACAGACACCCAAGAACTGTGGGTGCAAGTGAGAGGTGGCCTGGGCCTGTGGAGGTTGGCGGGACAGCAAGGGAGGATCCCATGAGAGCGGATCTACCTGCCACCCAATAGCATACGTTACTTCAAGTCTTGGAAGGGTACTGGCTGAGGGAAAGACCAGGGACATGTTGAGCAGACAAGAATGTGAAAGGTTGGGATGCCTGGGTGGCACAGTTGGTTGGGCAGCTGCCTTCAGCTCAGGTCGTGATCCCAGCGTCCTGGGATCGAGTCCCGCATCGGGCTCCTTGCTTGGCGGGGAGCCTGCTTCTCCCTCTGCCTCTGCCTGCCTCTCTGTCTGCCTGTGCTTGCTCTCGCTTCTCTCCCTACGACAAATAAATAAATAAATAATCTTTAAAAAAAAAAAAAAAAAAAAAAAAAGAATGTGAAAGGTGGAGGAGTCAAGATGGCGGAGAAGCAGCAGGCTGAGACTACTTCAGCTAGCAGGAGATCAGCTAGAGAGCTTATCTAAAGATTGCAAACACCTGCAAATCCATCGGCAGATCGAAGAGAAGAACAGCAATTCTGGAAACAGAAAAACAACCACTTTCTGAAAGGTAGGACTGGCGGAGAAGTGAATCTAAAGCGACAGGAAGATATACCCCGGGGGGAGGGGCTGCTGCGGAGCAACGGACAAAATCAGGACTTTTAAAAGTCTGTTCCACTGAGAGACATTGCTCCAGAGGCTAAACCGGGGCGAAGCCCACGCGGGGTCAGCGTGGCCTCAGGTCCCGCAGGGTCACAGAAGGATCGTGGGTGTCTGAGTGTCGCAGAGCTTATGGGTATTGGAACGGGAAACCCGGCTAAAGAGACAGAGCCGACAGTAAGCTCACAGCTTGGTGTTGCCTTGAACCGGTCGCAGGCTCGGGGAGCTCAGAGCGCGGCCGGAGGTCAGGCAGAGGGGAGTAACTGGGAGCTGTTCTTTGAGGGCGCACTGGGGAGCGGGGCCCCGGGCTCTCGGCTCCTCCAGGCCGGAGACCAGGAGGCCGCCATTTGTATTCCCGTCCTCCGGAACTCTACGGAAAGCGCTCAGGGAACAAAAGCTCCTGAAAGCAAAGCAGAGCGGATTACTCAGCCCGGCCCCTGGTAAGGGCGGTGTAATTCCGCCTGGGGCAAAGACACTTGAGAATCACTACACCAGGCCCCTTCCCCAGAAGACCAACAAGAAATCCAGCCAAGACCAAGTTTACCTACCAAGGAGTGCGGTTTCAATACCAAGGAGAGCAGCAGAATTCCAGAGGCGGAAAAAGCAAAGCACGAAACTCATGGCTTTCTCCCTGTGATTTTTTTAGTCTTGCAGTTAATTTAATTATTTTCTTTTTCATTTTTTTTCTTCTCTTCTTCTGCTAAAAATTTTTTTAAACTTTTACCCTTTTCTTTTTTAAATTTTTTAACTAGTTTATCTAATATATATATTTTTTCTTTTTTATATTTTTCTTTATCCATTTTCTTTTTTTTAATTCTTTTCTTTTCTTTTTTTTCTTTCTTTCTTTTTGAACCTCTTTTTATCCCCTTTCTCCCCCCTCACGATTTGAGATCTCTTCTGATTTGGTGAAAGCATATTTTCCTGGGGTTGTTGCAACCCTTTTAGTATTTTACTTGCTCCTTCATATACTCTTATCTGGACAAAATGACAAGGCGGAAAAATTCACCACAAAAAAAAGAACAAGAGGCAGTACCGAAGGCTAGGGACCTAATCAATATGGACATTGGTAATATGTCAGATCTAGAGTTCAGAATGACAATTCTCAAGGTTCTAGCCGGGCTCGAAAAAGGCATGGAAGATATTAGAAAAACCCTCTCGGGAGATATAAAAGCCCTTTCTGGAGAAATAAAAGAACTAAAATCTAATCAAGTTGAAATAAAAAAAGCTATTAATGAGGTTCAATCAAAAATGGAGGCTCTCACTGCTAGGATAAATGAGGCAGAAGAAAGAATTAGCGATATAGAAGACCAAATGACAGAGAATAAAAAGCTGAACAAAAGAGGGACAAACAGCTACTGGACCACGAGGGGAGAATTCGAGAGATAAGTGACACCATAAGACGAAACAACATTAGAATAATTGGGATTCCAGAAGAAGAAGAAAGAGAGAGGGGAGCAGAAGGTATACTGGAGAGAATTATTGAGGAGAATTTCCCCAATATGGCAAAGGGAACGAGCATCAAAATTCAGGAGGTTCAGAGAACACCCCTCAAAACCAATAAGAATAGGTCCACACCCCATCACCTAATAGTAAAATTTACAAGTCTTAGTGACAAAGAGAAAATCCTGAAAGCAGCCCGGGAAAAGAAGTCTGTAACATACAATGGTAAAAATATTAGATTGGCAGCTTTCTTTTCCACAGAAACCTGGCAGGCTAGAAAGAGCTGGCATGATATTTTCAGAGCACTAAACGAGAAAAACATGCAGCCAAGAATACTATATCCAGCTAGATTATCATTGAAAATAGAAGGAGAGATTAAAAGTTTCCAGGACAAACAAAAACTGAAAGAATTTACAAACACCAAACCAGCTCTACAGGAAATATTGAAAGGGGTCCTCTAAGCAAAGAGAGAGCCTACAAGTGGTAGATCAGTAAGGAACAGAGACAATATACAGTAACAGTCACCTTACAGGCAATACAATGGCACTAAATTCATATCTCTCAATAGTTACCCTGAGTGTTAATGGGCTAAATGCCCCAATCAAAAGACACAGGGTATCAGAATGGATAAAAAAACAAAACCCATCTATATGTTGCCTCCAAGAAACTCATTTTAAGCCCGAAGACACCTCCAGACTTAAAGTGAGGGGGTGGAAAAGAATTTACCATGCTAATGGACATCAGAAGAAAGCAGGAGTGGCAATCCTTATATCAGATCAATTAGATTTTAAGCCAAAGAGTATAATAAGAGATGAGGAAGGACACTATATCATACTCAAGGGGTCTGTCCAACAAGAAGATCTAACAATTTTAAATATCTATGCCCCCAACGTGGGAGCAGCCAACGATATAAACCAATTAATAACAAAATCAAAGAAACACATCAACAATAATACAATAATAGTAGGGGACTTTAACACTCCCCTCACTGAAATGGACAGATCATCCAAGCAAAATATCAACAAGGAAATAAAGGCCTTAAACGACACACTGGACCAGATGGACATCACAGATATATTCAGAACATTTCATCCCAAAGCAACAGAATACACATTCTTCTCTAGTGCACCTGGAACATTCTCCAGAATAGATCACATCCTCGGTCCCAAATCAGGACTCAACCGGTATCAAAAGATTGGGATCATTCCCTGCATATTTTCAGACCACAATGCTCTGAAGCTAGAACTCAACCACAAGAGGAAGTTTGCAAAGAACCCAAATACATGGAGACTAAACAGCATCCTTCTAAAGAATGAATGGGTCAACCGGGAAATTAAAGAAGAATTGAAAAAAATCATGGAAACAAATGATAATGAAAATACAATGGTTCAAAATCTGTGGGACACAACAAAAGCAGTCCTGAGAGGAAAATATATAGCGGTACAACCCTTTCTCAAGAAACAAGAAAGGTCTCAGGTACACAACCTAACCCTACACCTAAAGGAGCTGGAGAAAGAACAAGAAAGAAACCCTAAGCCCAGCAGGAGAAGAGAAATCATAAAGATCAGAGCAGAAATCAATGAAATAGAAACCAAAAAAACAATAGAACAAATCAATGAAACTAGGAGCTGGTTCTTTGTAAGAATTAATAAAATTGATAAACCCCTGCCCAAACTTATCAAAAAGAAAAGAGAAAGGACCCAAATAAATAAAATCATAAATGAAAGAGGAGAGATCACAACTAACACCAAAGAAATACAAACTATTATAAGAACATACTATGAGCAACTCTACACCAACAAATTTGACAATCTGGAAGAAATGGATGCATTCCTAGAAACATATAAACTACCACAACTGAACCAGGAAGAAATAGAAAGCCTGAACAGACCCATAACCAGTAAGGAGATTGAAACAGTCATTAAAAATCTCCAAACAAACAAAAGCCCTGGGCCAGACGGCTTCCCGGGGGAATTCTACCAAACATTTAAAGTAGAACTAATTCCTATTCTCCTGAAACTGTTCCAAAAAAAGAAATGGAAGGAAAACTTCCAAACTAATTTTACGAGGCCAGCATCACCTTGATCCCAAAACCAGACAAGGATCCCATCAAAAAAGAGAGCTATAGACCAATATCCTTGATGAACACAGATGCGAAAATTCTCACCAAAATACTAGCTAATAGGATCCAACAGTACATTAAAAGGATTATTCACCACGACCAAGTGGGATTTATTCCAGGGCTGCAAGGTTGGTTCAACATCCGCAAATCAGTCAATGTGATACAACACATCAATAAAAGAAAGAACAAGAACCATATGATACTCTCAATAGATGCTGAAAAAGCATTTGACAAAGTACAGCATCCCTTCCTGATCAAAACTCTTCAAAGTATAGGGATAGAGGGTGCATACCCCAATATCATCAAAGCCATCTATGCAAAACCCACCGCAAATATCATTCTCAATGGAGAAAAACTGAAAGGTTTTCCGCTATGGTCAGGAACACAGCAGGGATGTCCATTATCACCACTGCTATTCAATATAGTACTAGAAGTCCTAGCCTCAGCAATCAGACAACAAAAGGAAATTAAAGGCATCCAAATTGGCAAAGAAGAAATCAAATTATCACTCTTCGCAGATGATATGATACTATATGTGGAAAACCCAAAAGACTCCACTCCAAAACTGCTAGAACGTGTACAGGAATTCAGTAAAGTGTCAGGATATAAAATCAATGCACAGAAATCAGTTGCATTTCTCTACACAAACAGCAAGACAGAAGAAAGAGAAATTAAGGAGTCAATCCCATTTACAATTGCACCCCAAACCATAAGATACCTAGGAATAAACCTAACCAAAGAGGCTAAGAATCTATACTCAGAAAACTCTAAAGTACTCATGAAAGAAATTGAGGAAGACACAAAGAAATGGAAAAATGTTCCATGCTCTTGGATTGGAAGAATAAATATTGTGAAAATGTCTATGCTACCTAAAGCAATCTACACATTTAATGCAATTCCTATCAAAGTACCATCCATCTTTTTCAAAGAAATGGAACAAATAATTCTAAAATTTATATGGAACCAGAAAAGACCTCGAATAGCCAAAGGGATATTGAAAAAGAAAGCCAAAGTTGGTGGCATCACAATTCCGGACTTCAAGCTCTATTACAAAGCTCTCATCATCAAGACAGCATGGTACTGGCACAAAAACAGACACATAGATCAATGGAACAGAATAGAGAGCCCAGAAATAGACCCTCAACTCTATGGTCAACTAATCTTCGACAAAGCAGGAAAGAATGTCCAATGGAAAAAAGACAGCCTCTTCAATAAATGGTGTTGGGAAAATTGGACAGCCACATGCAGAAAAATGAAATTGGACCATTTCCTTACACCACACACAAAAATAGACTCAAAATGGATGAAGGACCTCAATGTGAGAAAGGAATCTATCAAAATCCTTGAGGAGAACAAAGGCAGCAACCTCTTCGACCTCAGTCGCAGCAACATCTTCCTAGGAACATCGCCAAAGGCAAGGGAAACAAGCGCAAAAATGAACTAATGGGATTTCATCAAGATCAAAAGCTTTTGCACAGCAAAGGAAACAGTTAACAAAATCAGAAGACAACTGACAGAATGGGAGAAGATATTTGCAAACGACATATCAGATAAAGGACTAGTGTCCAAAATCTATAAAGAACTTAGCAAACTCCACACCCAAAGAACAAATAATCCAATCAAGAAATGGGCAGAGGACATGAATAGACACTTATGCAAAGAAGACATCCAGATGGCCAACAGACACATGAAAAAGTGCTCCATATCACTCGGCATCAGGGAAATACAAATCAAAACCACAATGAGATATCACCTCACACCAGTCAGAATGGCTAAAACCAACAAGTCAGGAAATGACAGATGCTGGCGAGGATGCGGAAAAAGGGGAACCCTCCTACACTGTTGGTGGGAATGCAAGCTGGTGCAACCGCTCTGGAAAACAGCATGGAGGTTTCTCAAAATGTTGAAAATAGAACTGCCCTATGACCCAGCAATTGCACTACTGGGTATTTACCCTAAAGATACAAACGTAGTGATCCGAAGGGGCACGTGCACCCGAATGTTTATAGCAGCAATGTCTACAATAGCCAAACTATGGAAAGAACCTAGATGTCCATCAACAGATGAATGGATAAAGAAGATGTGGTATATATACACAATGGAATACTATGCAGCCATCAAAAGAAATGAAATCTTGCCATTTGCAGCAACATGGATGGAACTAGAGCATATCATGCTTAGCGAAATAAGTCAAGCAGAGAAAGACAACTACCATATGATCTCCTTGATATGAGGAAGTGGTGATGCAACATGGGGGCTTAAGTGGGTAGGAGAAGAATAAATGAAACAAGATGGGACTGGGAGGGAGACAAACCATAAGTGACTCTTAATCTCACAAAACAAACTGTGGGTTGCTGGGGGGAGGGGGGTTGGGAGAAGGAGGGTGGGGTAATGGACACTGGGGAGGGTATGTGCTTTGGTGAGTGCTGTGAAGTGTGTAAACCTGGCGATTCACAGACCTGTACCCCTGGGGATAAAAATATATGTTTATAAAAAAAAAAAAAAAAGAATGTGAAAGGTGCTGGCAGGCAAGTGGGAGGTGTCCTTTCCGCTTTCTGGTTCACCACCCACTGGGTTCACATGGCTTTTAATGCAGGTAGCCATACTTTCTTTCAGGAAACCCTCTCTTTCCTTGGGATCTCTCCTATCTCGTGTCCTTTACTGCTTCTAAAATAAGCTCAGAATTTGTATCTTTAGCTGGGACCTTAAGCTTCAGGTGTGGATAATAACTGCTTATTTACTATCTTTCCTTGACTAGTATTTGAAAGGCAATTCAATTTTAAGTTTAAGACTGGCCTCACACTATCCCTTCCTCTTCCCTTCCAAACTCTGGTCCTCTACCCTTGCTCCCCTTTCCCAGGCAGGGACACCATATCCTACCTGGCACTTAAGGCAGAGGCCTGGAAGTCTTCCTAGACACCCACTTCTCCTCCCCCTCCATTCTCTACCTGAATCTGACCACCAGCAATTCCCGCAGATTTCGCCTTTTAACATCTTGGCATTTCTCTCCATGTCCCATCACTACACAGCTCTGCATGGAGTTCCTTCCTGCTGCTGGGTCTGCACATGCTGGGCCGTCAGCCTCCATCAGTATCCCTCCTCCGGTACTCCCTCCACCTGGGTGACACTAGTTTAAGCAATGCCAAGGAAGCTTTCCCAACTAGAGCAATCCCTCCCATTAACTGCCCTCGAAGTGCTTGCCCTTTCAATACTTACAATCATGATTTTTGGATCCTTGGATCAAGATCTGTCTCCCTGATTGGACCGTATGTTCCATGAGCCAGGAACTGTCTATACATTTTCCCCCTATTCTGAAGGTACTGTTTAGAATGCTGGCAACAGTTATCAAA
Source organism: Neogale vison (assembly GCF_020171115.1). Taxonomy (NCBI): domain Eukaryota; kingdom Metazoa; phylum Chordata; class Mammalia; order Carnivora; family Mustelidae; genus Neogale; species Neogale vison. Next base: position 145,067,304 of record NC_058101.1, on the reverse strand, counting down.
TATTAAATATTCCTTCAATAAATGCAGGACAAAGCCTGCATGTGCAAGCAGACCCTAGCTGCAGGCCATCCTCTCTAACTTAGTAGTTTCCCTAACGATACAGGGTCTGTGATAGCATCCGATAACAGAGCCACTGATCAAGTTCTTTTTGTTGGTGTGATTGATCAAAAGGCTTTATATCATTTCCAGATGTTTTCTGGAAGTAGGTTCTCCTCTTTCTCAACTTTGAAAAACAATCTCTGCCCTATTCTTTCTAGTCGAGAGAAACCTAAAGAACTCTAGGGTGAGGTTAAGGTCAAAGGTTTAAGAACAATATAAAAGTTTCATTCTAATAATTATATAGTATCATAACATTTAACTATTTATAACATTAGAAAGCCATTATTGTGCTTCCGCTTTATCTGTATTAGTATTTTTAACAATAGGAAAATGTACACAAGGTGTATATGGCCTTTTCTATCTTTGGTTTCCTATTTATTTCCCAAACCTTTCAATTACGTTAATTTAGGCTTCAAATATAAGCTGCTTTCTCCTAAATCTCATTTGTTAAAAAGGATTCTAACACTTTAGCATTGTTCGAGTATGTATATACTCGAATATGTGCATATAATTAAGAACTAATAGAGTACACTGAAAGCATAGGCAACAAAAGAAAAAAAATAAACTGCACTTCATTAAAATCAAAAACTCTAATTTTAAATGCCTCAAGGAGTATTATCAAGAGTGAAAAGACAGCACACAGATGGGGAAAGTATCCAAAACACATCTCTGATAAGGGTTTAATATCCAGAGTATATAAAGAACTCCTACAACCCCAGAACAAAAAGACAAACCATCCAATTAAAAATGATCAAAGGACTTGAACAGACATTTCTCTGAAGAAGATCTACAAATGGCCAATAAGCTCGTGAATGGAGGCCCAACATCATTAGTCATTAGGGAAATGCAAATCAAAACCACAATGAGAAAGGACTTCACAGCTCCTAAGAGATAAATCAGAGAAAGACAGATGCTGTATGATACCACTTACATGTGGAATCTCTCTTTTTTTTTTTTTAAAGATTTTATTTATTTATTTGACAGAGAGAGATTACAAGTAGGCAGAGAGGCAGGCAGAGAGAGAAGGAGGAGGAAGCAGGCTCCCTGCTGAGCAGAGAGCCCGATGCGGGACTCGATCCCAGGACCCCGAGATCATGACCTGAGCCAAAGGCAGCGGCTTAACCCACTGAGCCACCCAGGTGCCCCTACATGTGGAATCTCAAAAAGGCTAACTGGTAAAAACAGATCACAACAGTGGTTACTACAGGGTGAAAGGAGGGGAAGGAGAGGTGTGGTTTTAAAGGTACAAACTAGCAACGAGTAGACAAGTTCGGCACACTTAATATACAGTATAGAAAATGTATGAAATATTTTATTATAATCGTCAACCTTGCTAATGGACTAAATCTTAATTACTCTTACCAGAAGAAAGAAATGACAATCATGGGATTGCCAGAGTGCTAAGTACCAGATACAATGGCAATCATATTACAATATATAAATATTGAAAATCAACGTGTACACCTTAAATTCACAGTATTATATATCAAATATATTTCAAAACCAAAAGAAAAAAAAAAGAAAAAAAGAAAAAAAAAAGAAATACAAACCCATCCCCAAACATTTTATACCTACTAGGGTAGCTATTAAAAACAAAAAACCTAGGGCCTCCTGGGTGGCTCATTTTGTTAAGCATCTGACTCTTGATTTTGGCTCAGGTCAAGATCTCAGGGTGCTGGCATGGAGCCCTATGTTTGGCTCTGCGCTTAGCGGGCAGTCTGCTTAAGAGTCTCTCTCCCCCTTCCCTCTGGTCCTCCCCTATTTCTCTCCCTCCCTCCCTGTCAAATAAATAAATAAATAAATCTTAAAAAAAAAAAAGAAAAAGCCCTAAACAGAAAATAAGTGTTAGCAAGGATGTGGTGAAACTGAACTCTTGTAACTACTGCTGCATTGCTGGTGGGAATGTACAATAATAGCACAAGTGCTGTGGAAGAGAGTATGGTGGTTCCTCAAAAGTTGAACGCAGAATTACAGTATGCTTCAGAGATTCTACTCCTAGATATACACCAAAAAGAAATGAAAGCTGGGACTCAAACAGATATTAGCATACGAATGTTTATAGCAACGTTATTTACAATAGCCAGAGGTGGAAATAACCCAAGTGTCTATTGACAGATGAATGAATAAACAAAATGTGGTCAAAGCTCTTTACTTGGTAAAGATAAATAAGGTAGTTATATTTTATAAAGTTGCAGCAAACACTGAATCCGTGAATACTGAACTCTTCCTTCTAACGAAACACAGGGTTGGGTTCTCAAGAGCCACTGATCACTTTCATCACCTGATCTATATACATAATTCTGTTGTATGTGTATTTCTGCTTAAGGGCACCTTATTAATAGATATATACCTGATTCATTAGCATTGAACTTACAGCCAACAACACAATAACTCATGCCTGAAAGACGCTTATCTAAGACCTGTATTTTTTTCCCCTAAGGAATGTCAGAGTTCCTGCTTTAGGAACACCAGATAGCACTTCAGCCCTCTGCTTAGAGGTCACTTTAAACAGTGAAATCACCAACAAAAAGCACAAAAATGCAAAAAGCATGGTACTAAATAGACCATGAAAAGGCCACTTGTTCACAGTATGAGAGCCGAAACAAAAAGGCAGAGAGAGTCTCTCGGCTGAAATGTACACACTGAGCGTCGCAAATTTATTGCTGCTCTGGGCACATCTGCGAAGGACTATGGAAGTGCTGTGTGTGTTCACTCTGGGGTTACAAATAAATGTAGCCAGAAGGTCAATTCACAAATACAGAATCTGCAAACGATGATCATCGATCCTAGGTACATACATTGGAATATCATTCTGCCATAAAATGAAATTCTGATACACGGTACAGTAAGAATGAGCCTTGAAAACCTTATGTTTCAGTGAAATAAGCCAGACACAAAAGGATACATATCATGTGACTCTACTTGGTTGAATTACCTAGAATAGGCAAAGCCATGGATTAGAGGTTATCAGGTGTTCGGGGGAGGGGAGACTGTGGAGTTCTTGTTTGAGGGGTTCAAAGTTTCTGTCTGGGACGATGAAGTCTGGGAGACTGATGGTGGGGAAGGTTGCACAGCAGTGTGAATGTGATTAATGCCACTGAACTTACAGCCAACAATAACTGGTAAAAACAGATCACAACAGTGGTTACTACAGGGTGAAAGGAGGGGAAGGAGAGGTGTGGTTTTAAAGGTACAAACTAGCAACGAGTAGACAAGTTCGGCACACTTAATATACAGTATAGAAAATGTATGAAATATTTTATTATAATCGTCAACCTTGCTAATGGACTAAATCTTAATTACTCTTACCAGAAGAAAGAAATGACAATCATGGGATTGCCAGAGTGCTAAGTACCAGATACAATGGCAATCTAAGCACACTTAGAAATGGCTCAGATGGAAAATGTTTATGTTGTATGTATTTTATGGGAAAAATTAATAGATGTACTCAATAAGACCAAACACATCATTTAAATCTCCAGTTAAAATCAAACGGAGACATGCTGGATGGCATGGAATAGAGATTCTTGTTTACCCACACTTTTAAAGCAAGGAACATGTTTTTCTTTTGGTTTATAGACCATATTTGAAAACAGGCTTCCTATTTATTAATATCAGCTGATTAATGAGGAAAACAAGTAGATGAAAATGTGCATGTCAGTTGTTTGGCCTCACTTCATGCTTTTGGTGAAAAATTATGCAGTAGAATTATTCTTTCTGACTAATTGCCGAAAGAAGAGTCACCTTGAGAACAAACAACTGATGTTCCTAATTTATATTGGAATAAAACAGTCTTTGTGTCCTACTGTATTGGGGTGAGCTGGACTTTGTAGGGAAATTGCTATGGTACCATTTTGGTATCTTGGCACTATGAGTCCACTTCTAATCTTTTGCATTGCTTTTCTGTCTTGTATTATCAATCTATTTCTTATCTGCTTCCTTCCTTCCTTACTGAAAACCCCTATTTTCCTACCTAGAGAGAGACATCTGATAGAATATGGCTGTGGTTACTATCATAATTCAAATGTTCCTTTTTTATATTAGGTGTTTCTTGACCCAACAGTTACAAAGAAGCAACTGGTGGAGATAAACGTAAATGAAATGTGCTAGTGTAAACTTAACATAGGAAGGGATTCATGGCCAAGGAAATCTCTCTTACAATTCTTTTGATTTTTTAAAATGCATCATAATACCAAAGATGTTTCACTACAGAGAAGCATTTTTGGCTTTTTTTTTTTTATGATTTCAAAGAATGGTAATTATGAGTGTCATGAAAACACATTGAGCAGCTGTATACTGTTAACAATAGAACCACTATATGAATGCGTGCTAAAACTGGCACTTCATACATTCCCATTTCCTAGAAACTAGAGAGCCTTCTCAAATGGAGTAGATACCAGAAGAGACTGTTTTCTATTAATCGTGGCGTTGTACCAGTCAAGTTTTTAGAGCCAACTGGATCATCTTTCTTTTGGGACAATTCCCACATACTATTATATGAGATATATATATACTGATTTATATATACTCAGACATGTGCATGGTAATTCTGTAAAAAGGAATTTTTAAATCCTTAAATGATAGGATTTTTTTTCCTCTTAAAAAATGCTATGTGTCAGTGGATTCTTTCACAAATATACATATGATTTATATTTAGAAAGCATTAAAAAAGCATAACAAATAACTCTGCAGTTTATTTTATGAAGGCTAATTAATAGGTACTTACTCATTAAAGACTAGGTCTGGCGCAAAATAGAGAAATTGGCTGTTGGTATGTTTGTACGATCTCCAGCTCAAGGCAAATGATGATAGACACATCCAAGAATACTGGATTAGGGTAATTTGGTCCTCAAGAGGCAGGTTTCTAAATCCTGAAGAACAGAACAATTAATCACAGAAATACACTTAGCATTTAAGTACATTCCAGGAAGAAGCTTCTTAAGGCAACCTTAAACAGTCACCTGTCTCTAACAGACTCAATTTAGTTCAACAGTCATTTAAGGAGCACCCACCCTGGGCATAGCCCTATTCAACATTTCATGCTAAATGCACCTTACATTTTCAATGAGGGTGAAGTGCCAGGACAAATAAAACCAGGGAGCTCAGGCAGTTTCATTGTGGGTAATGTCTAAAACCCTTGGTTAGACTGGAGGAATTTATATTAACCTGTAAAACTTGCTTCATTCTACTCACAATAATATTAAACTAAAGAATATTTTAATAATTGTTAACTCCTGCTAATCCGCTATCATGGTGGAAGATTTTAATTTTCGTGAATTTGGGGTGGTTGAAAAAATATCATTCCTTGTCCCTTTTCTTCTGGGGGTAATACCGGACTCTGATAAAGTTGCGGAGTAGAATGAGCGTCCTTGGCCCCCGTCCTGCCCTCTCCCACAGTCTGGTGTAGGCCTCTGATAGCTCTTCTTTTGTTCCTCTTCTCATTGCCTGTATTCCCAGGGGCAACATGATATTCTTCCATTTGTAGAGTTTTACCTGGGCAAGCTCCTCTTCAAAGAACAACTATCGGAGCCTTCCCTAGTCTTTTCTCTTAGGGCCCTGGCTGACCACAGGTAATCCAAGAAACTGCTTTGCTTAATGGACTGGGACAGTGGGATAGCCATTCTAAGTGATGTTTCTGTAGATTAATAGGGGCCTTATTAATAAAATTCTACAGCACAAAAAATGACTAAAGGAGGAATTTCAAGGACAATTTAAAGGGTGCTGGGGGTAAGATGCCGTTTTCAGAAAGAACAGTCTTTCAGGGTCTCATACCACTTACTCGGTAGGTCTTTGTTTCCTTGCTGCGCTAAGATTGGCCCTGGTCATACGATGCTGATAATGGGCTCATTGCGTTCTCACAAACAGAATGTATTTGACCTTATGAATATTTGGGGTTTGAAATGTTGTCTTTCAATCATCAACACAAGAAATGTGTATTAACAACAGAACCCGTAGCCCTAACATCCCAGGAGAAATGAGCACGTGAACAGTTTCCCTACACACTTGATTAATTTGATATTGATGGAAAAATATGGTGTGAGGATTAAACGGGGAGCTAACTCCAACTGCACTGTTACCAGTGCAGCTAACTGCAACTGCACTGGCGAAATCTGTTGCCCTGACTTCTCTAGTTTGGGATGCAGACTGTGACAGGAGAGACGTTCCTACCTGGAAGTACCTTTGCCCACTTCACCACTTGGATCATCTGTTTGCCTGCTAAGCGGTTTAGAGTGGAGAGCAGGTTCTCGGCGGTGTCTGGTTTTGAGCTGTCATAGCCTGCATACACAATCTCAGGCTCGATGTTCTCAAGGATCATAACAGGGGAAGGCGTGAGTGCTCTTGAGATCGTGGAGAGCTGAGGGACCAGCGCTGTGTTGACTGAGGGCTCTTTTGCGGGAGGGATGTACGTCGTCCCTTCCTCGGGGCTCTGGGGGGGCGGGGGCGGGGGTTGCTGCTGCTGGGACTGTTCCTCGTGAATACCTTTCAACTTGCCCAACTTCTTTGACTTTCGCGCTGTAAAAAATTATAAACGATAAGGGTAAATTAAGATTATGTTTGGGATACATCACACCAGGTAAGTTACAATTAAACACTGACTTAAACTGATGACTTTCTTTGAAAGATGTCTTGCCACACTAACAGAAATAGTCCCTTGTCAGTATTTTTCTAATACCAGGCACAGTCCTATTTCCTATCAATTAAGCAATTTAGCAATTTTATGAATAGGTACTATTAAGATTCTTATTCTATAAGGAAACAGACCAGAGGGTTAAGAATTCTAAGATCACATAGTTAACACATGATAGAGATGGGAGTTCAGAGGAAGGAAAATTATTTTGTATGCCAGTAAGTTACATATGCCTCAGTTCAATCTTACAGAAACCAGTAATTCCCGCTATTACCCACCAATGAGTTGCCAACAAGTGCCAGAATGGGTCTTACGATTCCAGTGCTGTCTCTGCTCCCTCTAATTAGCTCTCCCTGGTCCCTTTACTAGTTCTTCTTGGTGCCTCTCTACCACGTTTCCTGTTCTGGTCCATGTGCGATTGCTGGCTGCTGCACTTATTTCGTGTAAATGCTCCTGGGGCTATGCCCCAGCTATACTGAGAAGCCCCGAAACACAAAGCCTGGGTGTCCCTCCTCGTTTACAGCCCTCTAGCCCCTGGGTAAATGCTGCACTTGGAGACAGGGATGTGCAGATTTCCACTGAAATAATGGGACAGCAATCAATCCCAAAGCAATGCAACAAAAGGGAATAAATTAAGTATCTAAATGATTTCAAATGAGAGAGTTAACTACTATATGTACAGGAATTAATGCTACAAAAAAATCAGATTTAAGTTACATCAATACACCCATATAAAATCTTTAAAAACCTGTCTCACTATTTTTGATATAAACAATTCACGTTATCATATAATCTAGAAATAAAAAAATATAATACTATAATGGAATCCTACTTTAGATTTTTAGGAGAACATATTATGTACAAGTGACCTTATGTTCTGATTTGCTGAGAACAGTCCTGGTTTATGCTGGTTTTCTCAGCGTGATTACCAGAAGCACCCTGTTTACTCTTAGGAGTGCCAAATTTTGGACAATGAATATAATGTGGTCATTTTAATGAAAACCAAAGGGTCAGTATTAAGTTTAATAACAACTGTTTTTATTTCTCATTTCCTTCAAGGGCTCCTAAAACAGACAATGAGAAATGAAAGACCGGGGAGGTGGAAGGGAGACTAGAAGGCAGATGGGAGAAGGGGGTGGACACAGCTGCATGGGGGTGGATGGGGAGATGGACAGATAACCAGGAAGATGGATGGATGACTGAATGGATAAAAAGGAAAGTAGCTTAGAAATGCCAAACTAAACTTCAAGTTATGGTGATAACTTACTTGCAAACGCAAGGTTTCCAATTTTACTGAATACTTTATTTCAAAATTCTTGAAAGGCCAGGTACCTTCTTTTTTTTTTCCCAATTTATTTATTTTCAGAAAAACAGTATTCATTATTTTTTCACCACACCCAGTGCTCCATGCAAGCTGTGCCCTCTATAATACCCACCACCTGGTACCCCAACCTCCCACCCCCCCCCGCCACTTCAAACCCCTCAGATTGTTTTTCAGAGTCCATAGTCTCTCATGGTTCATCTCCCCAGGCCAGGTACCTTCTACTTAGTTCTAACATGTAAGGGACTTCTAGAATATAAACTTAATGTAAACTAGAAATATGCCACACTAATTACCTTGATTGTAAAAAACAACCATTCATGATTACAACTATGGCCATTAATATTGACCACATTCATTATAGAAACACTTACGATTTAGGTATAAGATGAATCACTGGCCAACGACAGATCTATCTGCCACATATCCATTAAATAGTGGAACTGGGCTTAAAAGATATAATTTCTATCCTTAAGGAGTTTAAAATTAGCAGAACAATTTTAAAATAGTCATTTCAAATCATTTCACTTCTTTATAGACTGTCTCCTTCAATAAAAGATATGTGTCAGAAAAATCTGATTTTTCAGAATTGCTTCAATGAAAAGCAAATGTATCATATTCACATATGCAAATGGGAAGCTGCAAATGAGTTCTGCCCAGGGGTGCTGAGCTTACAGTGGAGAACTCAGATGCTTCTGAGGAACGGATGAGTGAGAGACCACTAAGAAATCAGCCAAGTGCCTCACCAATAGCATATAGTGACCATTTGGGGAATCAGACATTTCAAACGGCCTATGTCACACAAACTTTTCTCTAAGCCTCAACTGATTCATCTGAAAAATGGAGATGATGGGGCTTCCCTCTCCCATCTCTCAGAGGGCTAACTTGGGAAAGAAAAATAAAACCATGTTAGAAATTATTACTAGCATCTGAAATAATATTTTTTTTACTTTTTCGATATAATATTTCAGTGGTACTTCCATTCTTTCCAAAATTTTGCAAATATTTAAAATATTCCGGTTCATTAAAATGTCCTCATTCATTTTAAGACTACATCTGATGATAACAATAATTTGATTGACTAGAAATAGCCAAGGGTTATATTTTCAACTTTTATTAAAAGTAATATTTGCTTGCAAATTAATTATAAAACTCATATTTGTTTTAGGCCTTAGATCTATCATACTGTGTTTATTCTCCTGGCTGATTTAAGGTCAATGCCATGAAATATCAAAAAGAAGAGAGCTTAACGTTTTCTCTAGCACTTATCCACAAGACTATGTCCTGTAGCATAAGCTAGTGAGCAGATTATCAACATTCTGTTTGGTATTTCAGGTACATTTAACTTGACCCTGTGATTTTGTGAACATATGTGGGACACACTTGGAATCGAGTAATACTTTGTATTTATTTAAATAGCTCAGGGTAATATTTTCAGTGTGCAGATTTTGCAGTCATGTGTATTCGTCCAATATCTTTTCTAAAAGTACAGGGAGTACATAATTAATTACACTTTTATTACTCAAAGTAGCCTTTCTAAAACACTTGAAAATTTTATGCTGCTCTTCTAATACATGCTATATTCTAAAATGAAAGCTTCTAAAAGTTGGTAATAGTGTCTTATGTGTTCCTATAATGTCCTCTTGATGATGCTTATGGGTACTCAATAAATGTTGAATTATTTCAAACTCAAATTTTAATAAACTTGAATAAGTTATTATACTTTAGTAATGGAGTTACACTATGCGGCTTCCCTTCTAATCCTTTTCTCTTTGTCTAATTTGCATCATTTTTATACTTTAAGATTAGCACAAGCTTCAAGTCCAAGTGTATAATTAAGATGTTTGCTAATTACACAAGAAAATCTTTTGCCAAAGATCCTTAATAAGCATGTTTCCATTATCCAAAGCATCAGTGAACATAAATTTGGGGTCTTAACACTGCTTACCAACCACCTTACTAAATTACCGTGGAGTTAATGGGTGTTGGGCTTGGGAATGCATGCGTCCAGGTGGCCAGAGCCCTACTTCATTTCTTGAGTGCCAATGACAGCTGCAGGGGGGGGGGTGCGCATGTGTACGGTGTGGGGGGAAGTGCAGTAACGTGACTGTGAACACGTCCCAGTCCTACTTGGGCCTAAAGGAGTTCCTCTTGTTCTACCTGGAAGTTACAGTAACTAGGATGTGCTTACGGGCGGCCCTCGGCTGCCAAGTCCTTAATTACTAACAGCATCTTGGCAGCCACTTTTTCCTGGCACTGCTGGGAGCCAGAACTCTATAGATTCTCCATGAATTGCTCCCCCAGGAGCTGTGCAATGGGGAGGCCCTGCTTCCCATTCTGACCAATATACAGAAGCAAGCAGGGAACATCTGGCTGGACCTTCTAAAAACTGTGAAAAACTCCCAATGAGTTCTAAGGATTCACAAAGGCCTTAAACGTAGCATGACAAGACTTCCTTTTTGGTTTACTCTCTCTTCTGAGGCTGACAAGACCTGCAAGAAACCTTTCTGACAAACTTCTGGGAGAGTAGTATGATGGCCAGCTAGGATTTCTGTCATTCTTATATCTCACAGTAAAATGAGGGGATAAACAAGGTTCTTATAGTACTTTCATCGTGATCTTTCTCAAGTACAAATTACCCTAGAAATGGGTAATTAGCACAGCTTTTTTTTTTTTCCCCCTTTCCTTATTCTTCCTCTCGAGTAGAATAAAAGACTGGGATGGGATTTTTTTCAATCATAACATTTCACTGGAAAAATTTAAAGTGAGAATTCTGTCATTTTAGAGAAGCTCCATTCTAGGTCTTGAAATTCTAGATCTTGGCAGGAAATATTAGAGGATCTACTCAGGTTATGTGAAAACATGGATTTTCTGTTCACAGGCCAAATATAACTTCTGGATTGAACCCACAGGACAATAACGGTACCCATCCCGTCATCCCTCCTTTAACAGACCGCTTCTCTTGTCACCCTCTCATTGGTCATGTTTTCCTACCCTCCTCATCCCCTTTATTTGCATGGCTGCTCTTTGCCTTTCTACTGCCAGAGAAGGCACACTCAGGAGCCGGGAGAACAACCAAATATCTCTGTGTCATAAAAGCAAATGAGGGAATGTCATCTCTCTACAGGTTTAATTGGTTTTTGCAGCAAAACCTCTCTCATCGGTACTAACAGAAAAAAGAGCATCTAGTATTCACGAGGCTGGATGCTGGGGTGAGCGACCAGCACCTTGGTTTATGACTAAATGATTAGCTTCTCAATTGATAATAAACAAGCTACATTTCAATTGTTTATAAATACTCCTTGAGTGGTTGAAGAACTTGAAAACAGTGTTTTATTAAAAATTATCTCTAAACATCCTCATGTTAATGTACATAACTTAATAAATTAACAGGCATTGTTTATGTTAGCAACACAGGAAATATGCCATGGCAAACTCAAACCCAACTTGTGACCACTTTAAAAAACATTACACACACACACACACACACACAAAATGGTAACCGTATGAGGTGATGGATATATAGTAGCTTGTGGTAATCATTACACAGGTATATCACAATACCACCTAGTACACATTAAATATAAATAATCTTTTATTTGTTAATCATAACCTCAATAAAGCTGGGGAAAAAAGATATTCCAAATTAGTGGATCTCCACATATTAAATTTTAATGTGTGTACAAATATACCCACAGATATCTTTACATCTATAACAGACATAATTTTGTTGCTGTCAGAGAACTTGTTTCTTCACTACTTAGCCAGTGACCAGTATCTACCCACTGCATAGAAGGTGTCTTGGTTCTGTGAGCAGTGTTGAATAACAAGATCTGGGCCTGGACAAGAGATCAGAATCTTGGGGAAGGAAGTTGGATCAATACATAAGGAAAAAAAAAAAAAAAAAGAAAAAGTATTTAGGCTTGTAAAGCAGACCATGATAAGTGTGGGATCAGTGGTACTGACAAGATACTTGGAGAGTTGGATGATGGGAGGGAGAAGTTGTTTTATCTTTCTCGGGAAGGTCACATTTTCCTGTATCCCTCTGCATTAATTCCCACCATGCTCAGGTTTGCTTCGGGTGTGATTCAGATTACACTGAAGACCCATGTGGGCCAGGCCACCTCCCTCTAGAAGGATTACCCAAAGTTAAACCCCACTGACTCCTCTAAGAGGAGAGTCCCTCATACCAGAAGGCAAATCTCATCAGAGAGACTTAAGCGAATCTGAGGCAGCCAGAATAGGGGGTCTACTAATTTTGCAGAGATAGTAACAAGGTTCTAGAAGATAATCCCCAATGACATATTCTGATACTTTCCCAGCTGGAGACAGGAGGTGGGAAAGGTGCAAAACAAGCATCTGCCTACAAGGTACTTCTGGGGCTAGACAGATGATTAATATGATTGTTTTTATGGCACTTATATTTTATTTTATATATGAATATAAAATGTTTTCCTCTAATAGCAACAGTTTTCCCCCTCCCTTTTTTCTTTCAATGCCAGTCAGACTCAGGAATGTGTGTACGATGAGGCTATGTATGGAGAGGGTTCCATTTGGGGCCAGAGTTTTGAAGGTGACCCAGCAAGTCTTCCAGGTCGGGCCACTAAGGTCTGCGACTACCTTAAACTAATTTTATTAGTGGGGAAATAGCGATAGTGAAAAGCTGCCATTCACTGAGAATCTGTATGGTAAGTGCTAGGATGGCATTATTTCCAATATTTTCTTGTAAAAAGATCTCACTGAATCCGCAGAAGGACCTTGTGAGGTCAGTACTGCTTTTCATCACCACCACTCAGACGAGTGGTGTGCACAGGGTCACAAGGATGGCACTGACAGGACTGTGGCAGAGGAAGTAGGCGGTGAACTACTGTAATGACAATGGAAAAACAGAAGACAGACGCTCCATTACATGTGCAGGTGACATCAAATCAGGAGGTCAAAGCGGGGTGAAAAAGGGCCCGGCCCTCCAATGACTTTTACAAGTTCAGCAAGGTTACCATTAGGCTGCCTCTATTGAAGAGAGTAATCTTTTCAGTAGAAGGCATATTATGACCTGTACTGATTCACAAGATACCTTCTCTCCTCATTCCCTAAGCAGAAGGGCCAACTTCGGTATACTCTGGGGCTGCTACTGCTGTAGCAGGTGTCCCAGGCTTTATGCATTTGCTCAGGTGAGGGCACCTTCATTCTGATGGAAGAAGGTACCAAAAGATGCAGAATTCAGACTGGTCTGTGTAAAAAAAAATAGTATACATTGGGGCAGAAGAACTCATTACTTCTGATCAAAGATAAAGGTCCTAAGCTCCACTGTGACTGAGAGTTGAGTTCTTTAGTCAAACAGATCTTTGAAATCGGATGAACATTCTTGAAAAAAACAAACAAACACATATTATTTATCTGCTTTGTAAATTCACATTCTTTAGGAATAACTATGCTATGCTCAAGATCGATATATCTGTGGACGTAAAACAAAACACGAACAAATAAGCACAAAAGGGGAAAAAAAGGAGAGTAAAAACCTCCATCTAGCTTTATAATAAACTCAAAATAAGAAAAACAGTGCCACGCTGGCTGTGGCTGCCAAGCGAAAGGTCCCTCCCTCAGTTAAAAAGTTAATTCTTTAACAGCTGCAAGGGTTGCCTTTCTTGGCATATGTTTGAGCACAGAATTTATAACACGAAGCATGATCTCATTGGGTATGCAAGGTAAATAGTCTCATTAAGAATGTTTTATGAAGAAACATTACTGTTCTAACAAGGTCAAAGGGTGAACAAGGTATGAGAAAGAGGCAGAAGGCAGTGACCTGGAAACAGACTACAGTGCCCAGCTTAATTTACTGTGCCTTCCTGCGCCCTAGCATGATCTTCCATTGGCTCAGGCCAAAAAGAACTGGTCAGATGCTAGGGCACATGCTGGGCAAAAAATCCACAGAAAGGGCCCCATGCGTACCTTCTCAAACCAGCAAGCTGGCTCAGTGGGATCTACCTTAAGTAGCAGTACACACACAAACACACACACACACACACGTTTGCTTATTTATTTAGATTTATAAATACATAAACAAAAGCTTATCCAATAGATATATTAGGTTATTTACTCTTGATGAATGGCATTTTTCTTTACAACGTTTTTGGCAAAAGATTCTATAAATAAGCTCTAAGAGAACACTTAAAATACAATGCTTTAACATTTGCCTGCACATCATTTTTTAGGCATGTTTCGATTGTTTTGTTTTTCCCTCTTAGCATTTGTTCCTACTTTAGTGCAGTGGCTTCTTCCTCTTGGTCCCTTTCATTGTACCCAGTGACCTTACAACTCGCAAGTATTCAAGAATTCGAATGCAATGAGGCCTAAATTCAATTTCAGATTTTTTTTTATGACTACTATTTGTGCACCTAAGAAAGAAAAGCTATGGAGAGTGGAATGCAAAAATATGCAGACTAGGAGGATAGTTTTATCTCCAATACCAGTTTTCTTCAAAAGATTTTATAGCTCAATATTCTTTCTGTAAAATAATTACTTAGAGCCACATCATTATAGTTTTAATTATTTTTAAGGACTATTACTTAACAGCATATTTTTTATAAGGTCATCTCAATTTTAATCAAATTATAAGTAATGCTTTACATTCCTTACATGAAAAGTAAACTGACGAGGTTTTAGTTGAGACTACTGATGTGGAGATTATAACGGGATGATTAAAAATTATTAAAACTTCTTAGCAAGAAAAAGAATTGGTGAACTAGATAACCAAACACAGAATAATAATCCCATGAATTGATATAAACGTGTTTTTAACAACTGGCATAACACAGAAAACACTCTGCATTTCTGAGTATGATCACTCTAGTATTTCAACATTTAAAAAATGCAAGACAAAGAAGCAAAGCAGAATTTTTTAAAAATCTTCATATTAGAAGCTAATGCTAATAGAAAAAAAGGATAAGTAAACACGTTAACAGGATGACATCAAGTTGGGGGGGAATTAAATAGCCCTGAGGAAACAGAAAACAAATGTCAATATTTGTAGCTTTCATGCATTTTAAATAAATATTACTCTACATTTTATTCCACTGACATTATCAGAATAAGTCTAAATTAAGAATTAATAGTAGCCAATGATGCATGTACTTAAAAAAAATTATTTTTCTAGGCTGGGATCTCTTCAGGATACAGGCTGAATTGGTCTGGAAACTCCCAGATAAAGCTGAGCCAAACCAAATGGGCTTTTTTGAATAAGTGATTCTCTTGCATTTGTTTCTCGTGTTTTCATTCCAGCTTTTCTCTGCACACAGGGTTAGCGCTAGAACATTCTGAGGCACTCTGATGATGTCTGTGTTGGTAGGTCCCAGGTCACAGCTGAGGAGGAGCCTTCTTAGCTGCCTGGTGGTGAGCAGAGCCATGCCAGGGTGGGGGCGGACTCCCATGCCTGCCCTCTCTGCTCTGTTTAGAAGACGAACAGCTATTTTTTTCATCTGGTATTCTGCCACAGTGTAAATTCCAGAGCTTTGGTGGCTCTCTCAAAACCGAATTCAGCACAGCAGGCAGGACAAAAGCATCTTTAAAAGAATATACTTTCCATTTAAGTTTCAAAAGTAGTCTTCAAATTTATATCATTTAGCTACATGTAAAAAAAAAAAAAGGTCCAAGAAAGAATTTCAGGAAGTTTTTGTTTGTTTGTTTGTTTGTTTTTTTAGGGCAAAAAAGGTGGTTTTATTAAAAGCACAGGGACAGGACCCGTGGGCGGAAA
Source organism: Neogale vison (assembly GCF_020171115.1). Lineage (NCBI taxonomy): Eukaryota > Metazoa > Chordata > Mammalia > Carnivora > Mustelidae > Neogale > Neogale vison. The sequence goes on along the minus strand of NC_058101.1, from coordinate 145,051,506 downwards.
AGACTCAAGAAAGTTCCTAATAAATATGATGATAACCCATAAAAAGAAACTTTTTTAGGAGAAGTAAACGTTAAATTCCTTTTTATATTCCATGATTCCTTATAATCTATTTTTCCTTCACATAGGAGATTGAACTATAGATTTAGATGAAAATAAGCCTACTCTTCTCCATCAAAGCTGGAAGATGAGCTGCCCTGAGGAGGTCTTCTGGAGACTATTTAAGTAGCACAGGAAGGATAATTGGGCCATTCTGAAAGTTTTTCTTTCAGGCTACAATTCAGATTTATGTCACTGTAAGTAATTTTTAAAGTAATGTCACATTTACAATAAGGAGATTAAACAAAAACAGTTATGGTTTCTTCTCACAAACTGCCACCATTTTCCCATTAGTATTCTGCTCATATTCCAAAGATGGGTTTCCCTTCATTTAAAACACAGTCTGCTAGGCTGTTGTGATTTTTAACACCCTTCTATGTAGCTCTGAAGAATGGATGGTGCCTTTGATGATAAACTGACTGATGGCTTTGCTGGTGCTCAAACGAGCCTCTTCTAGCATCATGTGGTGGCCCATGGCTGTCAATCCCAGAGCACAGGTCTTGGCTAGGAGTCAATTCTTCATTGCTGATTTGGGTTGGGGCCAATTTCGTGCTATGATTTTCAAATGGACAATGTGGTTCCAAGGCACATACAATGTAAAACACCACTTTTAGTGCCCATAATAATTTTTAACTTCCATAATTGAATGGGGGGAAGACACAAGCCTATAACACTACCATTCGAGAATTTGTAAGCTGTCATAGGAATTTCTTCAGTCCTAGAGTTAGGATTCAAAATTCTTTCTTAGATTCAACTATTCTCCCTTTATATGATCATAGATAATAAAGATCATGAGACATGCTCAACGTAAGAACATAGTCTATATACTCATTTGTTTGAGTTCTATATTCTCAAGCTTAGAACGTATCAAAGCACACAGCAAGTATTAAATAAATGCTTACTGAACAAAGAGGAAAAAGTGAAAATGAATGAATGCTTTGCTGATATTCTACAACCAGTCGCATTTCTTAATGTGATGACTACAGTCACCATTCTCTAACAAAGCTCTTGAGGAAAACAATAAGTTAGGTTTCATCCCAAAGCCCAGTAAGCTAGGCCAGTCTATCCAGAAAACAGCTCTGGCCAAGCTCAACCCAGCCTTAGTTTGATCACAAAGGCAGGTCAGGTGTCTCCAAGAAGAAAGTCAAGTACAGTAGTGGAGGGCAGGCAGCCCTGCTGGCTCTAACCTTGAGAGAGTCTAATGAGAGATGATAAAGGGAAAAGCCAAAAGTTAAGTTTTTTACCTCTTTAACCTTGTAGAAGAAATATTCTATCTAGAGACAAAATCCAGGAAGGAGGTACTCAACATTCCTAATCTTTGGGCCCAATTAGTATCACGGAGTTAGACACAGCAGCATGGGTTCCTTTTTGTGGGCATAATGATGGGAAATGACTCTGCCCTTAACCCTGACCCATCCTTGGGGAAGAGCGCAGGATGCAGGGAAAAGCTATGGTCTTCTCCTGCCCCAAATGACTCACCAATTCAACACCTGATATCCAAATGGCTGGCACTCTAACAGAATCATAGCCTTTTAGAACCAGCAGGTACATCACAAAACAGTCAGTTTAATCTCCTCGTCTTAAATCAGAGGAAATAAAGTTCCAGAAATTTCAATTTGTTGAGATTCAGCTGGTTAAGGTGAAAGATACATTCAGCCTCATCATTTCAAGTTCAGTGGCCTATTAGCAGTGTTAGCAGCAATTTTTATAGAGGAGCAGCTCAATAAAACATTTATCTGTATTTATTTATAGGATGTTGGAAGGCATTTGACGAAAATTATGAGGGAGAAGGTGACGACCTTTCCTGGCTATCCGATAACTACTTTAATATCTGCTCATATCGCATGAACATGAAGCCAACCAAACAGAATTCTGGCTTTCTTAAAAATAGTTTCTTCAGGATTATCATGAGAAAGTGGTCAAAGTTGGATAAAAAGTTACTTATGACTCTTTGGAAATCCCTTTTACGATGATGGCACCGAAAGCTAAGAAGGAAGCCCCTACCCCTCCCAAACCTGAAGCCAAAACAAAGGTTTTGAAGGCCAAGAAAGCAGTGATGAAGGGTGTCCACAGTTCCAAAAAAAAAGAAGATCCACACATCACCTATGTTCGGACGACCCAAGACTTTGCATCTCTGAAGGCAGCCCAAATACCCTCGAAAGAGTGCCCCCAGGAGAAATAAGCTTCATCACTGTGACATCATCAAGTTCCCCCTGACTACCAAGCCAGACATGAAGAAAACAGAAGACAACAACACGCTTGTGTTCATTGTGAATGTCAAGGCCCACAAGCAGCAGATCAAACAGGCTGTGAAGAAGTTTTATGACATTGATTTGGCCAAGGTCAACACCGTGATCAGGCCTGGTGGAGAGAAGAAGGCATATGTTCGACTGGCCCCTGACTATGATGCTTTGGATGTTGCCAACAAAATTGGGATGGTCTAAATGGAGCCCAGCTGGCCAAATATAAATACAGTCTTTTTCATGATAAAAAAAAAATTTTTTTTTACTCATGACTCTAGGTGGCAAGCTGGTTAGTAGACTAACACTGTTTGCATGATTCTAAGTTGTCTTATCTGTGTATAGAATATCTGTTTTGGTAATGGCATCCCAGAGGATATGCCTTATTAGTGACCCAATAATTGCCACGTATCACTCTAATGATAAATTTCAAGCCACTGAATACCTGCTGTAGACCTCTCAAAGCCCTGTGATTTGCACTTAGCTGTTATGATGCAGAGAATGCCAGGCATGAGTTGAAGCCCCTGAAGGCAGGTATCTGCATAAACAGGCCATTTTCCTAAGTGCCAGGCAGAATTTGGAGAAATGGGTCTTATGTACCTACAACTGCCCTCACCTTTCTGTCTCCACAGAACAAGTATGTGGCATAAACTACCAACTCCAGGAAGTTAATTTTTTGTAACATATAATCAGTTTGGTTAAGCAATCACTTACCTGAATTATTTCTAATATTTTCAGCTGTTATAGTCCATGCTTGTTTTTTTTTTTTACTTGGTTCATACATTAAATAAAAGTTTTCAATTTTTGTATTTTCAGGGAACTGCTCTCAACCAGGGAGAAGACATATAGTATATTACAAAAAAAGTAGGGAAAAGAGACCAGAAATTTTGGGAAGAAAGTCTATAAGCTATAATATCCAGCTACTTGGTTGACTTGTCCATGGATACATTTTATTTCCCAAAGTATAAATAATTATTAAAAGCTTGGTATATTTTAAGTGCTTAATAAAAGTAACAACATAATTAAGAAGTTCAACAAATAAAGGATGTAAACAAATGAAGAAAAGCAGATACTCCAAAAACAAACATAACCCTACCACTCTAACTGTGATCTACGCATGGTCTTCCTCAGGATCATCTGGGGGCTTTTCAAGATGCAGAATCTTGGGCCATCCCAGATCTACAGGTCAGAATATCTACAAGTGGGGGCTGAGGGTCTTCAGTTTTTAGGAAGTCCCATGTGATTTTTTTCTTGCATTTTAAAATTGAGAACCACCATCCTAAATGGTCTGAGTGAGATTACAGAAGGGAGGAGAAACAGAGAGGACCTGGAAAAAGGTTCTTTAAAAAAAAAAAAAAAGATGGAAGGGAAGGAGCAAGACACAGAAATTAAAACACAGTCTACAGCAGCATTTCTCAGTCTTATCACTACTAACATTTCAGGCCAGATAACTCTTTGTTGTTGGGTTCTGTCCTATGCAGTATAGACTATTTAAATAGCTACATCCCTGGCCCTCTACTCCCTAAATGCCAGTAGTATCCTCCCACTCCAAGCTGTGACAACGAAACATATTTCCAGACTTTGCCTAATATCCCCCTGGGAATATAATTGCCCCTGATTGAGAACCACTGGTTTACACTACGGAAGTTGATAAAAACAGTAACAGTGAGCTAGAAAGATAATTAAATTCTTAGACTATATAAAAAACAATCAAATGAGAACTGAAATAAGCAGCATACTAATTTATTATGCTCCTAAAGTTAGTTTCCTTGATCGCAGAAGTCATAAACTGGAAAGTGAACTAAGTAAAATTTAAAAACTTCGCTTTCATCTTTCAGACTTTGGCATCTTTCACCAGAAATTTTATAATTCTGATATCTCAAAAAGAACTCTTAAATTCTGACAAGATCTGCGTGTCCCCCCCCCCCCCGCCCATGGCAACAAACACTTGGAGCTGAGAGCTGGCTACTCCCCTCAGACAGAGCACTGGAGGTCTTACCCTGTGCTTCATAGATGGGTTAATTCTGTACAAAATTCTTTGTATGCATCGGTAGTGCTGTAAAAGATTAGGACCTATTCATAAACTTAAAATTCATGTTTAGCCTTTTAGAAATCCAAATCTTATTATCTGGGCTATACTGAAAACATAATTTACCAACAACATGGGCACACACACCGGCACACTAGAGAAGTTCCCGCAGCTTAGTGTAATCCCAGCATCAGGTTAGTGATTCAAAAGCCATGGCCAAGTACCCTACCATGCTCAAAGGGTGTGTGTACTGACTGACAAGTGCATATCCTGCATGTTATTACACTCATAAAAAAATGAGTAATGACTGACTTCAATATTCTCACATTAAACTTCAAGCTGGGTTTTATACAAGAAGTTTCCTTACTAACCATCCATTAAAAGAATATTTGTTCCTGCAATGAAACAAAACAGTCTTCCTTCAGCTGTGTTGCTGGCACTGCTCCCCATGGTCAACTTCCTGCTGACACCACCTAGAGGTAAAAAGGTCCACACCCATAGGTTTATAGCCTACTTCCCATCTTTGGAAGTTACACCTCTCCCCCATCCCATGAATGGTAGCCCTGCACACAGCCTAATGAAGCATACAATTAAGCATGACTATAACGTAAAGGAATTTCCAGGTATAACCTGTACAGAGTTGCTTCAATCAAGAGTGTAGTTTTATATTATTCAGCTCGGTAGATTCACATTTTTCTCATGGATGAGGGCCTTATAGGTCCTTTCTGATAACACACTCCTTCTTCAGCTGGCAGGCTTCTCTACTTCCCTGAAATGGGACCAAAACACTGTCTTCACATTTATGGTCAAGAGCACAGCATTGCATATTTCTGCTTCACTCAAATGTCTGCCCAAACATGGGCTGAGCACTTCTGTCAATCTTGGTGAAGTTCTTGGGAAGATGGGTTTCTTTTCTCACCTGAAATCAGTATATATGCCTGACTTTGACCTTGGATTACAACTGTTCTGGAGACCATAGACCATAGACCATAGACCATTACACCGATGTAATTAATGAACCTGGGGACTTGGGATCCCACTAAGCTGCTCCCCCAAATCTTCATCTTAATCTACTCTTCTCAGGTCTTTCGCACTCCTGTATTTTTTTTTTTTCTTTTCTTTCCATTACCTTGTAACCCTGTTTTTTACAATTATTTTAAAGGTTCATTTCTCCAATCCTTTCACTCTGGGCCAACTCAAAGGATCCTCTCTAGACCTTGAACTTAAAGCTTCACTACCAATCCTCAGACCAGGGCTAGAATTTCCACCTTGACAGCTACAACAGCTACCCCAAAATGCCATCCTCCTACACTGGTGACAAAAACTGTGGTTAGATAAGCATAATTAAGAAGTTCAAACATCACATAAAATCCCCCATCAACGAACAAAGAGACACACAAAAGCCTTTTTGCAATATATTATCATTTAATAAGTTGCCAGTTATACTATATAAGTCAACATTATGATCAAGACTTTTCATATGTTTTTTGGAAACTGTACCTTCCTGGTAAGGGGATGGAAACAATAATATTTATAGTAGAACTTTCTTAAAATATCATCCTTGGAGTCTTTGTTATGGGACTGGTTTCAAAATGAGAATACTGTGCCTTAAATAGCTGTCTAACCAAACTTAGAATTTTTTGCTATGGTCAGCTTAGTTATATTTGTGCAGAGTTTAACTGCATGCTCATGCATTCACTGACTTATTAAACACTGATTTGTTTAAGTGCGCTAGATATAAAGACAAAGGGAGAGCTCTGTTCCTGAAAAATTCAAAGACTATTTGACAAGAAATACCTAGAAACAAATAATTGTAGTCAAATCTGAGAAGTGCTCCAACAAAGGCTTTGGAGTTACAGAGGAGGTATTAATTAACTTCATCTAAGGAAGTCATAGAAAGCTTTATACAAGAAGTCTTAATGAATTATATGCATACATAATATCCTGGAACTGTCTAAAAAGGAATGGAAGTTCTCCCCACTGTGCAGAAGACTCATCTGTGAGGGGTCCTCAGTGTGGAGGTGATGAGTTTTTTGAAGGAGGAGGGGAGTGGATTAGAGACTTGTCAGCATAGGGGAGGAATATGTAGGACATTTCAGAACTGTGTGGACAAAGGCACAGCAGAAGGTTGTGAACAAGAAATCAGAGTGGCTTTAGGGAAAGATGGGATGGTGTCAGGGGGAAAGGAGAGAGGCAGATGAGCTGGGCAAGTGTGGTCAGGACCCAAATCAGGAAGCCATCCGGAAATCCCAGAGTGGTAACTGTGTTTTATTGGATATAAATGGTTAATAGAGTGACGACAAAAGAATGGTCCCCCAAAGACATCTACCTCCCAGTCTCCAGAACCTGTGAATGTGTTACCCTACAGGGCAAAAGGGACTCTGCAGATTGAATGACGTTAAAGTAGGGGAGATGCATTTAATCTGGCTATGAAGATGGAAGCGGATCACAAGCCAAAGAATGTGGGCAGCCTTCAGAAGCTGGAAAAGGCAAGGAAATGAATTTTCTCTTTGAGCCTCTACCTAGGATCACAGCCTCCTGACACGTTGATTATTTTAACTCAGTGAGACCCCTTTTGGGTTTCTGACCTCTAGAATTGTGAGATGACAAATGTGTGTTGTTCTAATCCTGTGGTACTTTTTATAGCACTGATAGGAAACTCATTCACTTAGGAATACAGGCGGCTCCCTTGGCCTGCCTGTGTCTGCTGCAAATGAGAGGCCCTTGCTGTGCCTGACAAAGGGACCCTGTCACTCACAGCAGTGAGGATGACTTGGCAGGAACTTCCCCACAGCACCGAAGCAGAGGGAGCTGTGGGGTGGGGGAAGTCACCAACTGTGTGGAGGGCACAGTGGAGTGGCTGGCAGGACCAGTCGCACTGGCCGGTGCCTAGGAGCGGTACAGACCCTTCCCAGGGCCCAGGAGAGGTGGAAGTGAAAGGGATATGTGCGGGCTGAAAACAGACCATCATTGAATTCATGGCTTTATGCTCAGTCACAGGATCCCATTTATTTTATTTCAAATAACCTAAGGGAAGGCTTCGGAGTTTCTTTATTAAGGGAGAAAATGAGTCAAACATTTGGAAAAAAATCAACCTATTGGATAGGAAAGCCTGCTGGGAACAGGGCAGTTAGTGAACCTTACAGTAAATAAATCAAATAGAACTAAGTCTTTCAAGTTTTATTTTGAATCTGTTTTTTAATCCAGGGCATTTTAATCAAAGCTCTTATATATTTAAAGCCTGATAAGGAGTTTTATTTAACCACGAAACAACTGGAAATGTGTCACCACCATTATCTGAGAAGTTTAATGATGTGGCCCAAACCATCTCTACTGAGCCAGGATGGAGAAGCGGGTCAGGAGGTCCTTTACTCTGAAGAACAACTGGGTGGGGAACAGACCCACTCGAGGGCCTGGAAGACGGAACGCACACAGACACCTTCGGGCCCCGTGATGACTCGCTGGAGAGAGGAGCACCGTGGCAGGGGTGGTGGCACTGTGTGTGAGGGAAGATGGAAACTTGCTCCCTTTGGGCTCCTCCCAACTCTCTTCAGGGGTGTAAATGTCCACACATGCCCAGAGTATGAGGTGGGAGCCAACAAACAAAAGTCACGTGACACTGAGGAGGGTGTTTCTAAATCAGTTTCCTGTCTTACAACAAATCACAGTCCTGTCCACATTCCCTCCTTTCCCCCTTAGCTTTTTTCCTGAGATTATTCTCTGCCTCCTCATCTCCTCCACTCATGGCTCCCCAGAAGACAACTCTACGGCCCTTGTTTCAGACTTGTCCTCTCTCAGGATAAGAAACCAATGTTCATTCTTTGCGTTTTGAACACTCTGCCCCCCATATTTGTAGCATTTAAGTGTATAACTGATAAAGTACTGCTTTGAAAAGCACGGACCACTAAAGCCAGTGGACTAAAAGCTAACATGGCCCTCTGTAAGTCTGTGTTAGGGTTAACAAGGAAAATACAAATATGTTAACTTAAAATATCATTTTTAGGGGACTTCCCCCAATAAAGAAATATTTTCTAAATGCTTAATGATTTACTTGAGAAAAAAAAGGTAACACTAAATAGAAAACAAACAAAACAAAACAAAACAAAACAAAAACCTAAGGTGCTTAAAAAAAACAAACAATGAAAGGGTTTTCTTATGTTAAGAAAACTGCTACTAATGTTCTAGTAACCCCTAGAACAGTTGTTTCCAGCTCTAGTGAACTGATGCACAATGTAGGTTTTTTTCAAAGTAAAGATACCCATGCTCCTTAAGATTTACTGCACGAGGGTTCCGAGAGCAGAGAAAGGGCGAGTGTGAATATGATATGCAGTCAGAACTGAGAACGACCACCCTAAAATATCCCTTAATTGCAGAGTCCTCCTGGGCTTCCTATCTTTCTTCTGCATAATCTTTTGAATGTGGCTTAAAATTTCTAACCTGACTCAACTTAGCTTATCTAAATATATGAGTACATACAGACTGGGAAGTTGTTTTCATTCTATAGGATTTAAAAGAAAAAGAAAAAAAGTGAGTTGGGGCGCCTGAGTGGGTCAATCAGTTAATCGCGCAACTCTTGATTTTGGCTCAGGTCATAATCTCAGGGTTGTGAGGTCCAGCCCCACGTCAGGCTCCACGGTGGGCATGGAGACTGCTTAAGGTTCTCTCTCTCACTTTACCTCTAATCCTCCATCCCCACCAATCCAAAAAATAAATAGATAAATAAAGTAGCTAATTAACATATGCAAATGTTTCTAAATAATTAGCATGAACTGCCACATGAAGGTGAAACTGAGTTTTTACTGGTGAACTACTCTAGTTTTAGAATCAAGAATGGCTAGAGGTATCTGGGTGGCCCAGTAGGTTAAGTGGTCCAGGTCACAAACTTGAGGACCTTGCGGTCATGGGATGGAGCCCTGTATCCCGGTCTGCTTCAGATTCTCTCTCTCTGTCCCTCTAGCTTATACTCTCTTTTTCTCAAATAAATAAAATCTTAAAAAAAATAAAAAAAAAGAAAGAAAGAACGGCTTGATTTGGCTATTTCTAAATTAAGAAAACTGTGTGAGAAAAGAAATCTTAAAGAATTAAAAACATTACAAAAAAAATTCTTCATAACAGTATGTCTCCTGACTTCTCTGGCAATTGTTGAAAGTGAGTTCTGAAGTTTCTGGGGAATCAGTAACATGCTAGTGTGGTTCAGGAACTGAAGGGAGCAGGCAGAAGGTTAGCTTCTAGAAAGTGGCTCCCAAAGCTCCGGCCTTTCTCTACAGATGTTTCCCCTCATGTTACAAGAGCTACAAAAGAGATAAGACATGGTCTGTGTTCTCAGGAGACTAACCAGAGCGGCCTCAGTTGTCCTCAAAGTAGAAATGATGGAAAATCCTCTAAGATGGCCAAAAATCTTCACGATAAAGTCAGTTTAATTTTTTGGCAAGAATGTGAAGGGCCTAATCTCATAATTTGAGTTCAGGGAGCAGCATCAAGTGAGGATAGGTGCTGAAGTTGGAACCGGGGTGGTGTGCAGTGGGAAGGGAATGTGTGGTGCTTTTTTAAGGTTTCACGATGCAGAGCTGCTCCTTTCCAGACAACGTCCCACACAAGGATGGGAAGCTGCCATAAAGCCATTTGCACAAAGAAAGCAACCAGGATGCACCACATATCAAGGGGCAGAGCCATGGGAAGCCATCTTGAGGGGCCGCCATGTCGATCGATAAATACGAATCAAGAAGTTAGTGGATAATACCACTCCAAGGCCAAGACAAAGAACTCCAGGGATCTGTGCCACCGTCAACACTAATGGTGCTCTTAAGTGCCCTGCTGCAATTCTTAATGCTTATCTGGCCCATAATAAATTCTTCATTCTTAAATATTAGGTCTTTGAAAGCAAGGCCAATGCCTGCCTTCTCATGCCACACTGGCGACATCATGGGGGGATATTGGAATTTCAGAGGCACATGACACAGATTTGCTGAACAAATCAATGGACAGATGCAGCAGAGATGCCCTTTTATAGAGAGTATGATTCTCTCCTACACAAATTAGATTCATCTTAATATAAAAGATAAGTATATGGTAACAGAGTAACTGCTTATCTTTTATCTTTATCACTACTAAACATATTTTATATTATTATCCTCTCAAAACAAATACTGTACAAAACACTAAGGGAGAAATATACAATTACATTTTGGAGTTTCTTATTTTTATGACCTACTCAACAACTGCCTTTATATTGTTGTTGATAGATCTCCTTTTCAAAATAATGAAGCAGCACATTCCGAAGAAACCATTTTTGTTAGCTTTGCTAGTTCAGCTTTTAAGAGTCTCTTGTTAAAATGTAAATCATTATTTTTTAATCAGTAAATAAAGTGCTCAGCAAACGTCCATCTTTATTCTCTCAATATATTAAAGAGAACTATTACTTTATTAATCACTGCAGTATGTATTTTATAATTCAATAAATCAATAAAAATATTTTAAAAATCTGTTAGAATTGGGTTAGCCTTTAAAATGTATGTTTTCTGTCCCAGAAAAATCATCTTAAAAGATACTAATTATATTAAATATACATATTACTACCAAAGACTGAATAACTGTTGGCAAGTTAGCTGGATGGTTTTTTGTATATTTTAGAGGTGAGGACAGAGGACTTTATTGTAACAAAACTAGTTTCTGCTCCCCATCTTCCCACTCGTAACATTTTACTACGAATATGGGGAGAAGATACTTATTCAGAAAGCCAACAAACAGATGACCATTAGTCTCTCAGTTTTCATATGGAAAAAGATTAAGTTACATGCCTTACTGGATATACCTGTTCAGTAATTTTAACTTCGTGAAACCAGTGTTTGAGGTAGTAAAGTGAATCCTACAGAACAGGTGGGAACTTTACCTAGAAACAGTGTTCACCCCTTTCTAAGCTGAATGAGTATGGTAAACCTATGATGCTTGATTTTAAGTGGTTTCATCTTCTCTAATATTTCCTTAGCCCTTATTCCCTACCTTTCCTTAACCCCAGAACTCATCCCTTCTCCTAGAGTCTGGCATTTAGGGTCAGAGAACAATTGGAGTATATAGAGAGATGTTCTACAAGAGAATGTATACTTTACACATTGCTTCTTTTTTTAGTTAAGATTTTTTATGAGTGTATGTGTGTGCTTTTTTTTGTTGTTTGTTTGTGTATTTTTAAAGTAGCTATGTCAAAAATTCTTAAACTCCAAAATAAAGCCTTAGTAGTTGTGTTCTAAGAAGCATGAGAAGTTATTTTCCTTTATCAATTTGCTAATTAGAAACAATTTTTTTTTTACTTTTAAATGTATGGATAACTTATAACATGTGAATAAAAATCAGAGTTGAAAAAATTAACTGATTTAGGGGATTCTCTACAATTAACAGATGACTGTAATTGTTATGAGTCTGTACTGAATCTATTACACTATGATTGCTATCTATACTTCCAATTCCTTTCTGAAAAATGGGATCAAAATGTTTCTTGTCAAAAATCATCAAGTGTTGTGCCCCAGGGGTCTATAACCTGCCACACCAACCTGGGTAAGGTAGGGGCAGCAGAGGCAAAGACCTCTGGAGGACTCCACCCAACCAGAAGGTCCATTCTGGTAGGAATCAACCAATCGGCCCAGATCCTTTCTTGGGAAGTTTGAATATAGGATACTTAGGTGACAATGAAGCTGAGAGACACAGAAGGCAGTACATAGAGACAAGTGTAGTGAAAACCACGAGTAAGCAAAAGCACCTAGTGAGGGAGAAAAGAACTTCTTCCTTGAAAAAACAAGCCATAAAAAGAGGGGGAAAAAATTAAAGAGAAAGCCCTAGAGATTGAAAACTTGACGTGTCCAAAGAATATCCCAGTATTTCCCAAAGACTAATTGTGAAACCAACAATTTTCTTAAAATAAAACTCTGTCTCCTGAGGTAACTTCAAAGAGTGTAACAATATGAAGCTCCAGGAACAAAACAAAACTGAAACCAAAACTCCCCACAGTTTATCAAAGAGTTGGAAAACAAGTGTGTATTGCAGAAAACATCAGTGAATGTATGAAAGGCTGCTGTAGTCCAGCGGAAAGAGAGACTGTACACGTGAGGCACTGCGCAGGACAAAGGGCCAGGTCTGACGCTGGGTCTCTGGAGATCACTGTGGCCAGTGACAAGTTAGCCTGGCCTCAAGTCAAGACTAAGCTCTCCCACCCATTAAATAAGAGGTAGTAACAACCTACAAGGAGAGACCACAAATGGAAAAAAAAAAAAAAAAAGAAAAAGTTAAAGGAAACATGGACGTAACAATGGGCCTCTGCATACCAAGCAGAATTTTTCCAACATCTCTGGGTTATATATTTAAAAAGACAGAAGGGAAGCAGCCTACTTTAGTAAGCTTGCCAAGGCCCAAGTATGTCCCTACAAATGTGTATATTCTTGGGACAGACGTACCTTTGATTTGAACGCCTCTACTACTTCTAAGGTGTCATCAGTCACAAAATAAGACCCCAATATAATTAAGAGTATTGTGAAACTAACAAAAATTAAATGTACATATTGACTGCAAATTATATAATCATAATAGCTAAAATCTGAAAAGAAGAAAAGCCTTGGAATTGAAGAAACACAGTAAATCTTTAAATTCTGCCTGCTTTGGGATCAATCCTGAACTTTCCTCCATGAAATTTTGCAGGGTAAAAATGCCAGTTTTTCAATTCAAGTTATATTACTGAGACAATTAATACTGCTTAACTTATACATGAAGATTAAAAAGAAACATACTTTTACTGATTTATAAAAATGTATTATTTTCCCCTTCAGTTTACTGTTAAACAGTCCCAATGAAATTTTTATTGTCTACAAGCAAGAGGAATTGGAAAGAAAAAAAAAAAAAAAACCCAAAGAATGGTATTTCTTCATAAAACTCGGTACACTTGGGCTTTCTAAACTTTTACAGACTACTGCATATCCTTCCTCGGGAGACCCTTAAAGATATAAAAATTGTTTTTCTTATTGGATTTCAGATATTAAACCTACTCTTCACTGGCGTTGATCCTGTAATTTCTCTCACCAGACCCACAGTGCATGTGAGTTTTGCAGGTGACCATGCCAACTAGTTGCAGCAAGTCGCTGGCAGGTAAAGCCAATTTCCCTCAAGTAAACAGACCCCTCTCCTTGGGCTTGGCCGCAGTTATAACTCTGTCATTTTCCCATCTCTGGGTCTTTTGTTTTTCACTCACTTCTCCATTTTGGTTTTTAAAGCATTTCACAGCAGGAGATTGATTTACTGAGGTCTCTAATCTCTCTTCTCCTTTTCCTCCTTCCTGTCCAGGGACAACTCCTTTGATTAACTGTATATCTGATTCTCTATGTTTTCTGCTCAATAGCAGTATTATTTTCACATGTCCCTTCATTTTTAGTTCAAAACTGTGAATTCTATTTTAAGTTTTATTATAAAACGTGCTCATATTATTAAAAAACTGGAAAGGCAAAAGAAAAACTTTGACTACACCCATTCATATATCTACTATATTCCTACAGCCACTGTACTCACAAACCCAGCCATTTTTGGTACTCTATGATCTCCCCCCAACCTCTTGACTCCTGCAAGTCTTTTCCTATAGAGCTGTAATCACAAAATATGTAACTTAAATAATTTTGCATACTAAGTTTTCATTATTACTTTTTTAAAGAAAATTTCTGTGTTGCTATGTATCTTCATTGCCATTTTATTGGCTTACTAATATCGCATTATGTGGATGAATTTTAATTTACAGATTTTCCTTTCTTTGGTTCCATTCTCATCAAGAGTTCTTGATACAAGAGTTCTGTTTCTTTGAATGCTGCTAGCATTAGAGTTATGTTTTGTTCCGTTTTTTACCGACCTGCCTTGGCTCTGTCTCCAGAAAGCAACTTGGATGTCTACTGTTGCTTCCTGTGCCTGACATCCTCTCTTTGCATGGGGCATGGTCCATTCCAAGAGGAAAAAGTAGACTTGCCTGACAGGGCTGCCCTTCAAAGGAAGGCTCCTGCTGAACTGTGTGAAAGTGATGGGTGGCGTTCAGGAAAGCTGCAGATATGCTCTGGAAGTAAACTGGAACCCAAGTTAGGAATAGCCTGTGGTTTGTAAAGTCTAATTTCTAAAGCTACAGGAAGGAAGATTTTAACATTTTAGAGTCTTCATTAAAGGAATGTGAAAGTGGACTTAGACTAGTTAATGAAAAATGAAACGGGGGGGGGTGCTTTGGAAGAGAGAAAGACAACAGAATCAGAATCCTTACATTGCATTTTTTAAGTCTCTGATGATATGATCTTGGATTCCAAATTCCTCATCTGTCAATGGGAGGACTAGAATAGAAAAATCTTGAAGACCCCCTCTGTATTCTATGGCCAGAGTACAGTCAACTGGAAATACCTTCCCCCTCCCCACACATTCATTCTTGGTCTGAGGGCCACTTGGCTTTAATGCTATGTTTTATCTATTTTTGGAGAAGCTCTTAAAGACCTGTATAGATCATCCTCTTCAGAACACTGGCAAGTAAAAGTGATTAATTCCTTTGGAGAAAGCTATGCAAAGCAGTAAATTCTCATGCATATGGAACCACGACTTTTTTAGATCTACTGATAGGGGCTATGGCAAGAGTGGCAGGCCCAGCTTGGGGCCAGGAAAGCTGTTATTTTCCTTTCAATTTCTCTGTTGACATTCTCACATCTTCTGCTATATTTTCCTTTGCATGCAGCCTAAAGCTCAGCAGGATTTTAAAGAAAAGGAATAGTGCCTGTGGTAGGAAGGAGGGAGTGGATCTAGAGAAAAGGGAAGAAGCACATTTTGTGGCTTTAATTTTTGAGAACTAAAAATCTACTTGCTCTTCTTCCGTCCTCCCACTCTCTAGGGTAGAGGCCAGCATGGGGACAACGGTTAAAATTACACGCTAACCAGCTGATAAGATAGGGAAAAAAAATTATTCTAAAGTATTTTGGATTCCTGAAGCCTTTAGGACGGGAAGGCTAATTTTGTTCCCAGAGTCATGGTCACTCACCAACAGAAAATGCCTTCCAAATATTACACTGGGTTGGCAACTGCCTTATCCCCCAAGAGAGACAGAAGGGAAGAAGAGTGGATCAGAAGAAACTGGACAGCCCTGCTCTGTTAAGAACATGGGTGAGACTGGGACTTGTATAGATACAGGCTTGTGATTTAACTCACATTTTTAATTTACAAAACTGCTTCATGGTAAAAGGTGAAAATTCATGTTTTTTTGAATATAATAAAAATGCTTCCATTTCTTATTGCCCACATTGAAACCAAGAGCAAACCTTCAAAATAAATTACAGAAGAAAAAGAAAAAAAATTCCAACGTATGTCACCGCAACTGGATAATTAGTAGACGTCAAGGATGTAATCCATGAGCCAGAAGTGGTTAAGTTAGAACTTGAGCCTAAAGAAAACAGTATCTTCATAAATATTAATTTCTACTCTGCCCATTTTTGACTCAATACTTTTAATGATAAAGATTCACAGTATGCTTTCTCTCTAGTAAAATGTTTTACCAAAACCCACAGAACCTATGCCGCATATACAGAAACCAATGACAAATGATGTGAATTCTGGATCAGGTCCTTTGCCAAACCCCACTCACAGGTCATTACAGACACAAATGAAAAAGCAGGATGCTGCGGCTGCCATTAACAGACAATCTGGGCCATTTTAGAAGTGCCAATCTACAAATAGCGGACCTATGTCGAACCACAGTGATACTCGACACAGGTTTTGATGCCAGGGACGAGATCTGAGTTCCCTGGCTCTGCAGCCTTAGGCCAGTTCTTTAACCTCTCTGTACCTCTGTGAACTCATTTCCAAAATGGACAGTTTTAATAGTATGTATCACATATTGTAATGTGAGGTTTAAAAAGGATGACACCTATAAAAGGCCTAGCAAAATGCTTAGAACACAGAAGCCCTCAAAAATGCCATTCAATCATTCATTCATTCATTCGACAAATAGTTACTGAATACCTACTTTGTGCCAGGCACTGTTCCAGACACTGGGGAAAAGAAAATGAACACAACAGACAAAAATTCTTTCCCTGCTGGCGTTTATATCTCAGCAGAAAATATCTCATTGAATAGTGCTTACAATAATTTACTCTTATAGCTAAATCAGTGGGTCTTGATGCTACCCAGGGTACATTTACCAAAGTATGGAAACATTCTTGGTTGTTAGACCTGGGGTGAAGGGACTACTCTTGGCATTTAGTAGGTATAGACCAGGAATGCTGATACAAATGACCCAAAATGTCAAACACTGCAGATGTTGAGAAACCCTGTTTTACAGGTTATGGATGGGCCTGGTTAACCCTTAACAAAACCCCACAAGGTAGGAATTATAAATATGGTTATTTTGTTATAATAACTAACAGTACTTATATTTTATAGAGTATAATTACATGAAATTTATATAATATTTATGTATTAAAGTTTTATGGTCTTTATAAAGTACAAAATATATATACAGGCACTTTAAAAGATACCTCAGTAGTGTGCAAGTATACTTAAGTTCTGATTTTGGAATTTACAAAATCGATTTAAAATTTATTTTATAAGCAATGGTTGTACCCTTGTGCCATCTAGATCTTAAACGATTAATTTCTCCAGTTTTCATTCACGTGCTTAAGGAGGTGATCTTTGTGCCACATTTGCACTGATTGACACAACAGAACAAGAGAACAGTGTGGTATCCTAGAAGCACCAGACCAAGAATCCAGAGCTAGAAGGTCTATGTTCATCATGTCACTGGCTGTGGTATTTTGGGGCAAGTCACTTAGCCAGTCTGGGCTGAGATTTACTATCAGCAAAACGTGGAGCAAAAACGTCTTTCAGATCATGTGTTTAAGTGCTACGAGTACTTTCAATCACAATGAGCACTGCCACCGCCCAGCAAACCACTGACATGTACTGAGTGATCACTTTCTTTTCACTGCACACTGACTCAGTCAATCCTCATCACAGCCTATGAGGTTAGCACGCCAATTACTGCAAGCTGAAGATAAGGAAACACGGCACGAAAAGGTGGTAACTTGCTTGAGGTTACAGGGTCAGGAAGTGGTAGGGCAAGGGTTCCGACCCAGGCAGGCTGGCTCCAGAACCCATCCTCTTAAAGATTCAGCACGAATCTCTCCGGCTGAGCGGTTATGTAACATCTTCTGGCCCCACTCTGACATGAGCAGCCTCAGCTGGCCACAGCCTA
This sequence comes from Neogale vison, assembly GCF_020171115.1. Classification (NCBI taxonomy): domain Eukaryota; kingdom Metazoa; phylum Chordata; class Mammalia; order Carnivora; family Mustelidae; genus Neogale; species Neogale vison. The sequence goes on along the minus strand of NC_058101.1, from coordinate 145,033,904 downwards.
TACGCCTCCCAATTTCTTTCTTTCTTTCTTTCTTTTTTTTTTTAAAGATTTCATTCATTTATTTGACAGAGAGAGACCACAAGTAGGCAGAGAGGCAGGCAGAGAGAGGGGGGAAAGCAGGCCCCCTGCTGAGCAGAGAGCCCAATGCGGGACTCAATCCCAGGACCCTGAGATCATGACCCGAGCCGAAGGCAGAGGCTTCAACCCACTGAGCCACCCAGGCGCCGCACACCTCCCAATTTCTAAGAGTTGCTCTGCTCTGTGTGCTGCCATGTTTACTCCCAAGTCCTGACTAGGGGCCAGTTGCATTTACCAAAGCAAAAAAGAATGAAGTCTCATTTATTTTTCAAATTATTTTATTTCTTTTAAATTGGTAGTATATACGCAATGCATTAAACAAAATACAAAATTCAAAGGCACGGAGGATAATAGAGTGATGATAATTCTCCTTCCTATCCTTGTCTCCTAGCTATCCACTCCTTTCTACTGAGACAACCAGCATTACTAGTTTCTTATAAACTATACTAGAAATGTTCTATACAATATATATATTTTTTCTAAACGAGTTAAATCACTTGTAGTAGGCAAAACATCCTATACTACAATCTTATTTTTTTCACTAAAGATTATTTTGGAGATCAATCCATACAGAGCTTCCTTTATTGTCTGAAGAGGATCTGTAATTTATTTAACCAATCCTGAACATATGAATATTTAATGTTTTTCTGATGGTCAGCAATATTATGATATCTTATGAATGTATCATTTCTTATATTGCAAAAATGTACTTAGGACTCATTAAGTCAAGGGATATATGTCCTTTACCACCTTACTGAAATAACTGAATCACTCTCTATCTCTGTATTACCTTACACTTCTACCTAAAATGCATGAGATCACCACTGAATTTTACTTTATTTCTATATCATTAAACAATATATCATAAAAATGTTTTATTTTTAGCATTTATAAGAAATTTAACTCATATTTTTAATCTGCATTTCTGTTACGATTAGTTTGAGAATCTCTTCATGTGTTTCAAGAACCAATTATATTTCTTTTGTCTACAAATGTTCTGTTCATATTCTTGTTTTGTTCAATCTCACTGTTTTTGTTTTTTTTTTTTTTTTCCAAGAAGGGGACAGGAAGAGGGGAGGAGGGGGTGAGGGAGAAGAAAATCTTAGGCAGGTTCCACACCCAGCACAGAGCCTGATGCAGGGCTTGATCTCACCACCCTGAGATCATGACCTGAGCTGAAATCAAGAGCTAGATCCTTAACCAACTGAGCCACCCAAGCACCCCTCAATCTCACTTTTATAATAAGTTGGTTTCTTTTTCCTATGGAATTATAGGATATTTTTATGCAAAAAATAAACCCATTATCTATAAGTTGCCAGTACTTTCCCCCAGTTTCTTATTATTTGCCTTTGTAGTAATATTTGATTTGTAAATAGTGTTGATTTCTTAATTCTCTTCTTTCATAGCTTCTGAGTTTTATACTTAGAAGGGTCTTCTCCACTTGGAGAGTATAAGAAAAATCCCTCTTTTCTTTTAGTACTTCTATGGTTTTATTTCCAAGTTTAAAACTTTGAAAGATTACAATTTATTTGGTTGGGTAGTATGAGATTGGACTCAATTTTCTTGTTTTCCAGATGGCTTCTCAGTTGTCACAATAATTTCTGTTGAATAATCTATCCTTTTACCACTGATCTGGAATAACAACTTTATTATACACAAAATTCTCATATTATTTATTTCTTTGAATTTCTGTTATTGTCTTACAATCAATAAATAAACAGATCATTTTAATTTTTGTAGTTGTATCATATGTTTTACTATCTGGTAAAGGTAGTCGACCTCATTATTCATCTTTCCAGAATTTTGCTGGCTGTTCTTTAGGAACTTAGACTCATCAGTTGGTAATTTTGTTAGGATTGTGTTATATTTATAAATTCATTCAGAGAAAATGGATACCTTTAGCAGGTTGAATCTTCCCATCCATGGACATCATATACTTTTGTGTTTGGTTCAAGTCTTTTAACCATCCCTCACCAGCCTGCCCCCCTCCAACCCCATCTTTGGGTGGGCTACTGTGACATTTTTAAGTTTTTTCATATAGGTCTTCATTTATTACACTTATTCTTAGAGTTAGAATGTATTCCTCTCTGGCTAATATTATCACATGCGGGGCTTATTTCTAAACAGACACTGTAATAAAAACTGTTAGTTATGGTTTCATATAAAAAGTCATTCATTTTGGTTTTGGTTTTGGTTCTGTTCGGAGTACTTGAAACTTTAGCAAACTCAGGGTTGAAAACTTCACTAGGACCATAGCCACATAACATACTTCTTGTAAACTCCTGCTAAGAAAGAAATACTAAAATGATTTATCACAAGTTTAGTAGATTTTTAGAAATCTTTGCTCCATGTTAGTTTTATCTTAGATTTTGGGAGTATACAGAGCTTAGCAGTGTTATGTTACATATTAACAATTTTTATTGAACTAAAAACACAAAACTTACCTCCTAAATTCATTCCAGCTTGAAGACATTTCTGAAGTCTGCAGGCGGGACAATTCTTCCGTCGAATCTTATCAATGATACAATCATTTCTTCCAGCACATAAATAGTTGTGTTGCCCTGAATAACCAAAAAACAAAAACAAAAACAAAAAACAAAAACAAACAAACAAAAAACTGTCAGAATAAAGACTACTACACTAATATAAAGTACTAATAAGCATAATCAGAATATGACACTTCATCCTTCCTGCCCTGAAATTTCTTTTTCAGAAAAATAGAAGAGGAATAAGATTTACAGGTAATATAGGTTTGGGCATGGCCAGTTTCACACAGGTGAGATTTCAGATTACAGATAAGATTAATACTGCATTTATTTCCAACTGACTTTCATATACGTGAAGCCATGCTCCCTACTGAAATTATTGGTAGCTGCCCAATCCCTCTCAGGCAATGGTACAAGTTTCATTTACACATCACAGAAGCAACAGAGTAAATTGTTTGAAGGCTCCCCAGCAGTTACTGGAGTTGCTATGCTGCCCACCATTTACACACAGGTGATTTCAGTGGGAAGACTTACAGATTATATAAGTATAAATGTTTAACTCTAACTATTAATAATATTTCATAAATATTTATTATATTTAGTATATATTAATAAATAATTATTTAACAATATTTGACTGTATCCTTAACTGTAACAGTTAAATCTTTAACTGTAGACCAAACTGTAACTTAAAATATTCAGATGTGGGACTATAGTCAGAGAGAGGCATCTACTACCAAAATGTGAAATTGTAGCCTAGCGCTATTTCTGATTTATTTATTTCAAAAGATTTATAGAACATCCACTAGGTACCAGGCACACAGCAATGAATATGAGCAATGAATGAGGCGATCAGAAGTCCCTGCTATCATTAACCTTCATTCAACTGGGAGGAGACAGTCAACAGACAAGGTAATTAGGTAGAATATATAAATGCTGGGAAGCTGTGCTAGGGAAGGGGCATATACCATGGTGGAGGTGTGGGAGGATGCTGGTATTTTAAAAAGAGTATGGAAGGCCTTACTCAAAGATGCTTTAAATAGAGGTCTGAAGGAAGGAAGGCACGATGTGGACATCTTGGGGAGAAAAATACACTACACAGAGGGAAAAGTAAATAAGGTAGGGGCGGGGCTGGGGAGGACACCTGGCATGTTTAAGGAACAGACAAGTATGAAAGAACAGAAAGAATGAGTGGAAAGTAAGAGATAAGGAAAAAGAGTTAATGTGAGTTAGATCATACTGGGCCACGGTAAAGACCATATTTAAGACTTGGACTTTTAGTTTGAGTGCAGTGGGAAGCTTTGAGCAGAGAAATGACTAGATGTGATTTACATTTAGCATGATCACTCTGGCTGTTATGTTGAAAATGGACTCAATCGATGGAGACAGATACAGGAAGAACAGGGGTAGGAGGCTATCACTACAATCCAGGGGAGAGATGACTGTGGGTCAGGTCAGTGTGGTAGCACTGACAGTGGTGAGAAGTGGTCAGATGCATTTTAAAGGTAGAACTGCTAGCATTTGCTGATAGATCAGAAGAAAGAGGGGAGGTAGAGACATTAAGAGCCTTGGGCTGAACCCTTAAGAAAAATGGAACTGCCATAAGTTGAAATGGGCAAGACAGTAGGAGCCTGTGGTTTATGGGAAACTACCCTAATTCGGTTCTGGACATGTTAAGTTTGAGATGCTTGAGAAATTTCTAAGCGGATATGCCAAGTCGGCAGTTAGATACTCAGGTCTGGAGTCAGGGAGGGGTCTGGGCTGGAGGTATAAGAGGGTGTAGTCATTATTTTAAGCCTTGAGACTGGATGAGATCATATGGAGAGTGAGCACAGACTGGAAAGAGAAGAGGTCTGAGGACTGAGTCATGGGTCATTGAAAACATGCAGACAAAGAAAGGAGAGAGGGAATTTCATCGATTGCTATAAAGCAATAAACAGGATCTAAAGCACTCCCTTCAGCTTAGGACTATATGCTCCCTTGGTTGAGACTTACTAAGTAAATTACAGTAAATACTCAATAAAAATAATGTGTTGCTTAATGTAATTGAAATAATTTAATCTAGAGCACATTCTCAGTAACATTATGGTAAATCTTAGTAATAATAACAATAAACAGTACTAGAATAGGGAAATCTATCAAAGTAAAGAAATGAAAACCTACCATTATAATAATCTAATGACTTTTTAAAAAATTGGAGGCTCTTAGTGGGTATAAGTAAGTATAGATAATTACACAAAGGCAATCAATATGCATGGTAAAGACCGTAACTGATTCATATAACATTTCATGATGCTGTACAGTATCTTAAGTAATTGGTTACCACCTTTAAAATAAAACTTCAAGATCCTATTATAGCACTATCTTATTTAAGCCTTACAACAACCCTATGATATAGAAGGCCAATATTATTAATGCTATTTGCTCATAAGAAAAAAACTCATGCTAGCACTGGTAAAGTGACTTCCCCAAATGGTGGAACTTGAAAAATTCAGGAAGGCTGACAATATCAGCGTGCATTAAAGGCCAGAGTCTTAAACATCAACTTGCAATATGATTTACTGGTGGTCCAATGGGAGGCTAAAAGTGCTCTTTGGAACCGAGAATCAAAGGAACACTATTTGAATGAGGAACACTCTATCCGTCAGTATATCCAGTGACAACCAGCATTATGTGACTTTTGGATGGTGTGAAATTGAACACAAAACCAAAGATTTATCTACGACTCACACTGAACTGAAGAAACTTTAAAGTCCAAAGAGAAAACTAAATGTAATTTTAATTGGTTTTAATTCAGCAAGTATTCACTGGGAGCCTACTATGTGTGCAAGGCTGCCAGATATTTGCGTAAGGGGCTGGGGTAATGTAAGGTTCTTTTCCACTTCTGCCAATGTGCAGTAAAATGTGACTAAGTCTCTTAGATTGCAGGCATACAAGAATGCATAAGAAATGACCACTGTCTTCCGTGCACACTAGAAGATTTTCTTCCTTGGGTATTCAAAAAATAGAAACTTCCAAAAAAATAAAATAAAAATTAAAAAAAAAAAAAAAAGAAACTTCCAAAAGTTGGATGTTTCTGTAAGGATTCTTAAAAAATGAAGACACCTTAAAAATCCATGTTACTATAATGGTTACAGGATAATTTCCTTCCTGCAGCAATATTTGAAATTGTGTATCTGGTCTCTACCAACCCGTGTGGTTGCAGCCACCAATTCATTTTCCAAAAATAGGATGGGACATTGTAAGGGTCTAAGAGTTTTCACACAGTTTTCCATCATTATATTTTTAGTTGTGCAAACATTAAAGATTTAAATTGTACCTTACACTAGTAAGTAATGTATGTCCCATCCCTCAGTCTATATTAAAACACCAAAGTAACAACAACAAAACCCGCAGTGAAAACAAGAGAATGCATCTAGAAGATCTAAAAAACTAACATGTCTTATTTAAACATTGTGTTCTCCTGGTATTAAGATTGTTAATCCTGAGTAAGTCAAATCCCAGGCATTTTCAGGTAAACGATTTTTCTATGATGCTAACAAAGGGCAGACAACCAGAATGCTGGGGACCAGAGAATGGAGGCTTTGGATGACAAACTAAAGCACTCAGATTTTATTCAGCAGGTGATGGGATATCACTGAAGATTTCTGCTTGCAATATGTTGAGTTCAGAGCTGTGTTTTAGAAACATTAATCTTAAATTGATATACCAAGTAGACAGAATGAAAATAGGGAGCACTATTAACAGTCTACTTGAAAGTTCTCAAAGATGGCCTTTATGCAAATTAGTAGCTATATATTTTGTCAGACTATATAGCAACAGAAATAATCCTGTAGTTAAAAAGAATCTTGGTGATAAAGGAAATGAAGATTTCTCATTCAAATTACATGTCCATTATGGGGAGAATTCCAGTTCTGGTAGTGGCGGAACAGCTTGAATCAGATAAACCTCCTACAGATAACAATTATAAACTGTCCACAAAAGGAGGGAAAGAATTGAAGGCACTGGGGAGCAACAAAAAGCAGGAAGAAACTGGAAGAAAATGGACTCTTGAAAAAAAACAATTACCCCAGACAAGATTCACCTTTGAACAGGTCTCTCGTTGAGGGCCTATATTCCACTCAGTGCAGGGCTGATAGAAAACAAGCAAAATCGGGACGCCTGGGTGGCTCAGTTGGTTAAGCGGCTGCCTTTGGCTCAGGTCATGATCCCAGTGTCCTGGGATCGAGTCCCACATCGGGCTTCTTGCTCAGCAGGGAGCCTGCTTCTCCCTCTGCCTCTGCCTGCCTGTGCTTGCTTTCTCGCTCTCCCTCTGACAAATAAATAAAATCTTTAAAAAAAAAAAAAAAGAAAAGAAAACAAGCAAAATCCTCAGTCTTACTAACTTAAGAAGACAGAGAACAGATTTGGGGACTATCAGAGTAGCTAGAAATTGAAGAAGGATATTCTGGAAAGAAGAGTGTCATAGGGGGATGGAGGTAGATAAAATGTACATATTAACTCCCCTCAAATTCTTGGCTGACCCCTAAACTGAACATGAAAGTTCAAAGAGTCTAGGGGTAAAACAATTTAAAATAAAAGGGCTGGGCAGATTATTTCAGCTACTGCCCATTACAAAAAGTTTGAATCCCACTAAATCAGAAGGACTCATTAAATACCTCAGGCTTTCCATTTTAATATTGGAAGGTTCCCTACCTTAGGAGGAAATACGGTATTCCAGGGCTGAGACATTTAGCCTATGGTGTTTATCCTAACCAAAATAGACCTATCTTTAAAAAAGTTTAAAGCAAAGGCTTGACAATTTCAAAGTGATCTGTCAGAAATATAGCTACTAGAACAAAACTCAATACTCTTTGGAGAATTATAACAGAATCTGGATATTCCAGAAAGTCTAGAATACAATAATAATCATTAAAAATATTTAAAAACAGGAAAATCTGAACCAAAGTCAATATAAAAATTTATCAGTAGAAACAGATTCCAGAGGTTGACATTAACAGATAAGGATTTAAAAACTGATATGTTAGAATGTATAAGTAAATATGATTAATAGGAGTTAAGAATTGTGAACTGTCAGAAGAGGTGTGGAAACTATAGAAATAAAATAAACAAAACCAAATGGATATCCAAAAACTGAAAAATATAATATCTAAAATAAAATATTTATTGGTTATAATTAACAACATACTGGGCACTAAACAAAAATGGGCTATTGAAATTAAATAAATATAAGTAGAAATCATCCAAACTAAAGCACAAAGAAAAAAATTATGTATAAACGAACAAGGTACTAATAGCCTGGAGGATAGCTTTAAGTAACTTAATATGTGTGCAGTTGGAGTCCCAGAAACAGAGAGAAAATAGGTCAGAAAACTATGTGAAAATTTATAAATTTGATTAAAGCAGCAACTTGAAAATCTAGAAAGCTTAGCAAATGCCCCCTTAAAGGATAAACACAAAGAAAAGCACTATAGCACAATATAGTTAGGTTGCTGAAAAACAGATATAAAAATAATTATAAGCAGCCAGAGCCAAAAAAATTACATAAAGGGGAACAAAGAAAAGAGCAATATTTGACTTCATATCAAAGCAATCGAGGCCAGAAGACAACATACAATATCTTGAAAAACCATCAACCCAGAATAACCAATGAAAATATTTCTCAAAATGAAGGTGAAATAAAGAAATTTTTGGATAAACTAAAGCTAAAAGAATTTGTTGCTAGTAGAATCACATTATAAGATATGGAAAAGGAAGTTCTCTTTGGTGAAGGAAAATGATACCAGATAGAAGTCTGGAGGTACTGAAAAGAAAAGCAAGAACTGGAAATGATAGATGGTAAAATGTAAATTAAATTTTCTTTCTAAAAATTATTTAAAAGTAAAATGATTTTTTATAGAAAAAAATAATAAAAATGTATAATGGGATTTGTAAAACATGTGTGAGTGAAATATCCGAGAACAAAGCAAAAAGAAAGGATATAAATGAAATTCTACTGCTGTAAGTTTATTACATTATACTTAAAATGGTATCCTTGAAATTAATTGAGGATAGACAGTGATAAATTAAGAGTACATTCTGTGATTACTAGAACAATGGTTCTCAAAGTATGGTCCCTGGACAAGCAACATCAACATCACATAAGAACTTATCAGAAATTTAAATTTACAGACATACTAACCAGGAACTCAAGGGTGGGACCTAGAAATCTGTGTTTTATATAGCCCTTCAAGTGATTCTGACACAAATTAATGTTTGAGAGACTGCCTGAGCAGCCACTAGAATAATAACACTAAGAAGTATAACTGAAGAGACAGAAGAGATTTAAAATGGCATCCTAAAATGTACTTAACCCAAAACATACAGAGAAGGAAAAACAAAGGAACAACTAGCAGAGCGAACAAAAGGAAACAAACACCAAAGTAAGAGGTATAAATCTAATACAGCAATAATTACATTAAATATAAATGGTTTAAACACTTTAATTAGAAGTCAAGGATGGTAGACCAGCTAAAAAGAAGCAAGACTGATATACGTGTTAAGGTGTATTTTAAATATATAGGCACAGACAGGTTGAAGGTTAAATGATGGGAAAATATACACAATGTAAAATGTAATGTAAGAAAGCTGACGCAGCTATATTAAAATCAAACAAAGACTTCAAGACAAAGAGTATCACCAAAGAAACGATGTCATTTCAGGATGATTATAAAGACAGATAACAATCCTAAATATAAAATGCATCTCATAGCAGAGCTTCAATGTACAGCAAGCAAAAATTGACAGAACTAAAAGGAAAAAATATAAATCCAAAATCACAGTTGGAGATTCAAGAACCCTTCTGTCAGCAACAATTTCTCAGAACCATCACTGTCTACCTAGAGAAACAGTTAAGATATAGACGATTTGAATAATATTATCAAACACCTTGGCCCAATTAACATTTAGGTTACATAATTACACAATACACATGCTCAACTGCTCATGGAACATTCATTGAGATAGAGCACATCTTGAGCTATAAAAACAAATATCAAATTCTAAAAGGACTGAAATCACGAACAGTGTGTTTTCTCACCACAAAGGAACTAAATTAGAAATCCATACCAATATAAGTTAAAAAGCCACATTTATCTGAAAAGTAACACCCATCTAAATAATTTTTGGGTCAAAAAAGAGATCAAAATGGAAATACTGAATATTTCAAACTGAATGATAATGAAAACTCAACATATCAAAAATTTTTTGGATTGGGCGCCTGGGTGGCTCAGTGGGTTAAAGCCTCTGCCTTCGGCTCGGGTAATGATCCCAGGGTCCTGGGATCGAGCCCCACATCGGGCTCTCTGCTTGGCAGGGAGCCTGCTTCCTCCTCTCCCTCTGCCTGCTTCTCTGCCTACTTGTGATCTCTGTCTGTCAAATAAATAAATAAAATCTTTAAAAAAAAAATTTGGATAAAGCTAAAGTAGTACTTACAAAAGAATTTTTAGCTTTATATACTTATATTATAAAAACAAAAGGTTTCAAGTTGATGATCTAGGATTCAATGTCAAGAGATGCTAGAAAAAAATGGAAACTAATCCCAAAGCAAATAGAAGGAATGAAATACAGTATAGAAATCAATGACAAAGAAAAAATACAAGCAACAGAGAAAAACCAACAAAGCCAAAAGTAGTTCTTTATAAAGCCTAAGTAATTAGGCAACAGCAGATAGGCTGCAAATTCTGCTCCATGTCTTTTTACCTCCAGCTTTAGGCTGATGGAGCAGCCACCACAGTGAATGCTGTGAGTCTCATGGCACAGATGCTGGTGAATCTACTTAGGAAATCTAATGCTCCAGCCCACAAAGGACAATTCACTATTCATTGCTCAGATCTAATCCAATAAACCCACCCAACCACAAGGCAGGCAGGAATTGGAATCCTACCTTGTGCCCAGAAGACAAAGAGCTGGAAATATATGAGGAAGCTCGCTGAAGACTACCTCCATGAAGGGTAAATGAAAACATAAAATTCAGCCCTTATATTAGTTCTTCTCAAAGTATTAGAAGATTTACATTGTTGCTTTTTTTTTTAACAAATTGATTTTAATAGAAAATGCTGAGAGCTCTTTCCATAAATAGCTGAACTTTTCAAAATGTTAATGGGAAGCTACTACTGTGTAATACATTTCCATTTAAAAGAAAATAAACACCTATGGACTATTTTAATAAAGAATGTAATCTATTGACTGCCCCCAAGTCCCAAAACCCCAGCCTATTTTATCAATGGTAGTATACTAACACGCACATGTATTCAGAATTTGTACCAAAAAGAAAAATAAAAAAAAGAAACTAAATAAATTAAAAGCTTATAGGGGAAATGCAAATGTCACACAATTTTCAAATAGATTATAATTATTTTTCTTCATAAAAATTTAGAGAAAGTTCCATCTGGCTAGTTGGTAACAAGCACTGTAATAGATACTCCAAAGAAAAGAAATGTTCATTTCCATGAACATGGAGGGAAATAAAAGCTTAAAGTAAATAAGATGCTTTGAAGATTCCAAAATATTACTTTGAAGTAAAAGCTTTTGTACAAAATTGCTGAACATCCATCTATGACACTCTATTAGGCACTACAAAGAACAATACAGCACAAACAGCATACTTCCTGGCCCATACCTGCTACTGAATAAAAGAATGAATATAAACATACTGGTAAATTCAATTGTGTACAACACACAGAACTTAAATGTTCATACAGTATGTTGTATATAGACAAACCTACAATAACGAATGTTCACAGAAGTCCCACTGACTCCTAGGTAATTGACTTTCACAAAAGATCCTTCCATACAAATTCTCTCTGCTTATCTCCAGCATCAGACCTTTCAGACTCTCCTACATACACACAACAATGGAAAAAGAGCTCTCAGGATTTACAAGGAAGCAGCAGAGAGGTCTGTGAAAGGCAGAGCTTAAACCAGGGTCAGAAGCCCACAGTGGATGAGTGTGCCTTCCTGGTGTCCTAGGTCCTCAGGAATTTCCCCATGAAGCCCACATGGTACTCCACTGAAGTTGGCTAGGTATCCATTACAGAGCCACTTGCCTGTAAGAGCATCTTGTTTTAAGAATGAAAATCTGTTCAGTGGAGCTCAGGGAACTTTAGTCACTCATCCATCTGTGTGTACTAGTTCAATGTACCTCCTGCCTGAGGAAGTGGCAGCTTTTTGGAGAAAAGGCAGTCATTCCAGAAAACAGAAAGCCGCCAAGGTTAGAGCAAATCTGGATGGGGTACCAGGAAGCTTAGTTAGTACATATGTAATATAAATTTATGGGTTTACAGACTAACCAGAAGTACTCAAATCAAATGGAAAGTGCCCGTGGACTTTAACAAAGCTGAGCTCAAAAATAAAAAAAAATGAATCAATAGTATCATTTTTGCCCTATTGTTCTCAACTGTGGTATTGCTTCTAAGTGGAAAATAATTCAGAAAGTGTCTAAAAATTATCATCATTGTTTTAAAAGTTACTGAACTCAAGAAAAATTATCTTTTAAAATTTTCAATTACTTTGAAATCAAGAACCAAGTTTTTGTTGTACTTGGGCTGGGCCCAAATGAGAAAATACAGATTGGATGACATATGGGTCTTGCCTTAAAGCATCAATAATGCTAGAACAGAAAGAGTGGAAACATGGAAGGCAGCAGGGAGGAGATATAGTGGGAAGGGGCACATCTTTGTCACCAGACACACCTGGGTCCCAACCCTACCTCAGTCAATAGGGAGCTGTGAGATGCCGGGCCAAGCTGCTTAACTTGTTCTAAGCCTCAGCTTCCTGAACTATAAAATGGACATAGTAATGCCTGCTTTGTATGTTGTCGAATGGATTCAAATTGATAGATATATATATAGAACACATGCTAGTGATGTCACTTTTTTGTTGTTATCTCGGTCCTAAAAAAAAAAAAAAAAGTAGAATGAGAAAATCCAAAGAACAAACACAGCCAACTCTTAATATGTCAGTGAGGAACTTCCTGTGGGAAGAGAATATCACCACTGAGGGAGGAACACCTGTAGATGAAAAGAGCCCGCTTGAGAGGAGACAAATACCATACAGCTCTGATCTCATCTTCAAGTCTTAAGTTTTTCAACAAGCAGGCAAAGATATGAGAACGGGGAACGACATCCTTAGGGTAAACATGGGACAGAAAGCTGGGACTCTGATCTGTCTGTAGCTCAGCTAAGAATTCCAGATGAGGGCCCAAGACCCTAAGAGGGTATAAGACTCTGGAAGGTTACAGGTCCTTGCACAGTTGTTCCCTCTCTGCTTTCTCTCTTTTCCACTGTTACTTAATACCAAAACTCTTCAAAGTAAGTAGGCACACGTTTTAAAGGCAAAACATGGTCCATTCCCTCCATGATCTTTCTAGAAGGTGGATGAGGCTGGGGAAATGTGGTAAGATAAATCACGTGAGGTCAATGTGGTATGACTTTAAAGAAGGAAGTGATTACACTGGGAAGAGACGGAGGAGGAAGGCTTTGCGCAGAGAGCCAGCATCTGAGGTAAGCCTGGAAGAATGCTGTGGATTTGAAACATGGAGAGAACAAGCACACTGGCATCCCAGGCAAAGGACTGGGGCAGGGAACAGCAGGGACACGTTTAAAAGTGTGGTGAGCAACTGGTCTGGCCAGTTGAGGCCCAGGAGGAGAGGGGAACAGAGAAGGAACAAGCTGTATCTACACATTCTGGTGACCAGAGGACATCCAGGGAGCTGTCAACACTATGAGGGCTCCCGAGCCCTCTCTTCCAGGTTTTAGATGCGTTCATCCACCTAACTCAGTGGGTGTCCCCACCTGAAGGTCTCTGACCTGTCAAATCCTGCATGTTCACAAGTCAAGCGTAATGTGCCCACCCCACAGACAGCCCTCTTCCAGGCTCCTATAATCCCCTAGCCTTAAAGCTATGGCCAGTTACTAGAACTAGAAGCTTTGGGGTCATCTTTAATTTATACCCTGCCCACCTCCCCACAAACTCCCGCAATCTTCAATATTCAGTGAGGTCCTGAGGCTATGAGGTCCTGATGATTCTCTGCCCTGAGTTTCTCCTGCATACTGTCTACATCCACTGGTATTTTTGCCCTTGATTTTAGGCTCCCTTGGTTATATTTCTGAGTTACAGTTTGAATCCTTGTTTACTGTCTGTGTGACCTGAAACAAGTTACTTCACCTTTCCATGTATCAGTCTCCTCATCTGTTAAATAGGAATTATCAACATGCCTATCTCATGAATTATCGGGAAGATGAATACACCACATAAAGTACTTAGAATCATCCTTGGCATCCGGTAAGGATCTGGTGAACGGTAGTTATCATAATATTATTACATATGACATAACATTATTACATATACGTGTAATATATTATCACATATTATTATGATTGTAACTAGTCTACCCTGCCTCTACCATGTCCTTACTTCTAAATCAAATGATGATTAAATTTTAATTTGAAAGCTTTCTAAAAGAAATGAACTCTAACATAGCCCGTAGTATCTAAGAACACAGAGTGAAGAGCTACCCTGGTTGAAATGCCCATGAGGACCCTCTCTGGTGCTGCTCCCCATTCTGCACCTACCAGTAATCCAGAAAGCACTGTGCTGCAAACCTAGGGCTCCTCTGAGCACACATTCAGAGCCATGAGCCTCCACCTTCCAGAGAGCTGTGCAGTGATCCTTAGGAATCACAAATCTGATCATCTCATCCTTCTGCTTAAAGGTCTTCGAGGGCCCTTCACTACCTAAACTTCCAAGTCCAAACTCTTCTGTATCTTATTCAAAGTGACACTGAGCCACTGGGCCACAAAGAGGGGAGTCAGGCTGGCAGGCAGAGCTCAAAGACGTGCTCAGCAAAACTTACTGCTATTTCAGGAAAAGTAAGCAAAGCTGGGATCAGAGGCATCTGACACTGTAACACTGGACTGTTTTCTTCTACTGGTGTTTTAGTTATGGTGTTTTTATTATCATTTGATTGCTAATACAAAGGGAATGAAAGATACTGTGTCTGGTGACTTATTTTAAAAAAATGGAAAAACTCCGAAGATCAGTCCAGAATTACAAACCATCCTTAGAGACATCCTAAAATTGTAGGTGGACAGCGCAGGGTGCAGTGAGCATCCCTGCGTGTTGCACCCTGGCTCATGTTCCATCTTAGGGCTGTGGCCACACCTGTGGTACATCTTCCCCATTACTTCTTTGCTTTGACCTTAGGAAGGATTTCTACTTTGCTCTGGCTCAACTACTTTCATATTCAGTGATATCTAGGGATACACACACCTTCTTCAATTCCCCAGCAATGTTCTGCTTCTCTACATCTGGAAAAATACACTATCCTCTCTTATTCCACCAGAGAGCTAGGCCATACTCCCCCCTTTTTTTTGCTCTTAGCACTAAGCCACATCCTTCAATGTATTTACCCCTTGCCCCTCCCCCAGGTTGGTATTTTACTTACCACCAGCTACTGCTTTATTTCTTAATTTGTTCACCATTCAGGTAGGGAAATGTGGTACTAGATCCTAGGTTTCTTAGAGATTAAGACAGAAGCCCACACCAGTGTCCCTGAGACACAGATCTCAAAAATAGGGATACACAAAATACAAAATAGGGAAAAAAAATACCAGGTGGGCTCCCCCAATGTGAATCCTGTAACAAAGATTCTATAGTCCTTCTCCACCTACTTCCATGGAAACCTGCTCCCCAATTCCTCACTCCCCAGATCTGCAAAATGTTTGAAGGCAGGGAACCCAGAGAATATATGGAAATGTGAGAACCCAAATGTCAGGGTGCAAACCTCTTGATGACAGTTAAGACATATTCTAGATCATCTGCTATGATTGTTTTCATTTTCCTTTTAAAAAACAATCAAAGAGATTTCACTAAAGGATCTCATTTTCCTTTAAAATTTTATTTTCATGCCTTCCATGCTATGTGAAATGCAATTTTCTTTTTCACGCCTTGAAACTACAAGAGAGTTTAACTAAAAGGGGGCAGAAATGAATAACAGTTTAATATTTATCACTATCTGAAAGATACATTGCTCAATAATTTCTTATATGCCCAAAGCCATTAACGAACCTGAAGGTTTTGTTGCTGTTACTGTTATTAAAACTTAAAAACTCTGTGCTTTAGCAGAAAACCAAACTTTTTGAGTCCTCTTTAACTTAAATACCCCTGATGGATACTCTTAAGAATTTCCAGGCTTTATGTACACTGTAGTTTCCCTTTTTCTGAAAAAGGCACACATTTTCAGAAAGGCCATTTCACCAGATCCCTTTTAGAATTAACTTTTGGCTTAAATTTCTTTCTGATTTTTAAAGGTCCATTTGTTATCCTGCTGGAGGATTTTTTTTTTTTTTTTTTTTTTTAAAGCAGTTGACAACTGCCCAGCAACAGCAGCCTGTGTTTGCAGTCACTATTTTGGGCTACATCACATGTCACTTACATAACCTTGTTTAACTGCTCTTGAACTGGTTTGAACAACCTGGGAAACAGATTAGGGCAGTCCCAGCAAATTCCCTCATTGCAGATTCTGATGGGTGATTTCCCACCCCCCACCCCCATCTTAAAAAGTTGCGGGTGAACGAGAGGGTGTCCGACAAGAACTGGTTATTCATTGTCAGAGCCAGCTAAAACATTTGATAATTAACTTCCTCTGCTCAGTTTAAACCAGTCCAGTCTGCCCATAATAAACCAATGAACAATGATCCCCTGCTGCTGGGGTTTATGAGTGAGCCTGGATTAACATGCTTTAAAATGCTAGGGGCGGGGTGGGAAGGGGGACTCTCTTGAGAGGTACAGGTTGCCTCTGGCCCCTTTAAACACCAATCTTTCGAAGTTATGTTTTGAGGAGTCTAAGATTTTAATTTAGAAGTCAGATTGGACTTATTTTTTTTTTCCCTGTGGTGTTTCAAGAGTTCTTCCCATGTGGGTAAGCACGAAATTCCCAGATAAACATTCTTCTTGGTGTGGAAGGTGTTAGTTTTTCATTTAAAAAAATAAATATATATAACTTCTAATTATCGTGACTTAAATTTTAGGCACTCAGTATATTTTGGTGAAAGATAATCAAAGAAAATATATGACACAAGCCAAGTGCAATAAGCTTTTAACCTTGAGAAACATGTATTACGATGTGCAATAAGAAAAGACAAGTACGTTATTGACAAGGAACAAGGAATATTTTTTTCAGGAGTGACTTACATCCTACACATATTCAGTAGTAGGAATTTAACATAGCTGTACTTCACTATGCAAAAACATCTGTTATCTAGATAAACTTTCTTTTAAATAAGTTATTCAGGGCACTGGGCCGGGAATTAACATTTGTTGAATTCCTATTATGTGACAGGTGCTTTACAAATCATATAATTTAATCCTTAATTTAAAAATCCTATGGGATGTGGGAATGAATTCTCTGAGACGGTCATATGTTCTCCATTTTGTCAATGAAGCCACACAGAGAGGTTAAATTGTGTGGCTGGCTTAGCTGGGATTTCTCCCTGGTGCTCTTTCATTACAGCATTTTCTCTTTCTGTGGTTCCATACATAGTAGAAATATTCTTAAGATATTTACACTCAGGGGGTAAAATGAAACAGAAGGAGG
Organism: Neogale vison; assembly: GCF_020171115.1. NCBI lineage: Eukaryota > Metazoa > Chordata > Mammalia > Carnivora > Mustelidae > Neogale > Neogale vison. The sequence goes on along the minus strand of NC_058101.1, from coordinate 145,016,705 downwards.
ATCTTCTCATGAAAAGACATTTAGCCTACCATATAGGAATAACTTGTATACTGAAATATTAACTACTCTGACACTTGAGAAATGGCATCAATTGAGGCCTATCTTCAAGTCTAAGCCTCAACTGATGTTACACAGGATGGCAAATTCCCATACAGCCCAATCCACCACTTTCCCCTGGTCCAAATGTACCTATAAACCCTGGAACCTGAAGCAAATATATTCACAGTCTTGCAGAACTGAATTCCGTGTGCTGTGTTCTTAACAATCAGATCTCATTCGTTTTTTGCCCAACCAGCAAATTCCCCAAGATCTTAAAAGAAGAAATGAGGCCTGGCAGAGAGAAGGGGTCTTGTTCAACCACCCTGGCCTCAAACTATTTGTTAAGATTTGAAGGTCTCAACACAGCTCCGTGGGTCCTTATTTGCCATATGAAGCATAACCTGGTTTCTAAACGCCCTTCTAGTTCTAAGCCCAAATGAAACTCAGACGAGAGCTGTTTTGGTAACAGAGAAAGACTGTATCATAAACTTATACTGATAATCTAAATTTTTGCTGGAAAAGAAATTATGAAACTTTTTGATACGAGGTTATTCTGCTCTCTCTCTCTCTCTTTCTCACACACACACACACACACATTAAATTAGACTAATTTGGGTATATAATGATATAATGGCATGTGCGTGGTACAGAATTAAAGCAGTATTACAGGTCATATGTCATAAAGGTTCTGTCTCCACTATCTTCTGGCCACCCAGTTCCCTTCCCCAGTGACAACCATTGTTATCAATGTCTTTGTAGCATTCCAAAGGTTTTCTACGACACGTCTTTTAAGCACAGTGAATATGTTCTGTTTGTTGAGTTAAGCACTATTAATTCAATATGTCTTATTTTACTATAAATAGTTATTGGGTGTTTATCTCATGCCAGTTATTGTGATCGGCACAGGGGCTGAGAGATAAATAAGGCAAGCGTGCTGTCCTTGAGGGACTCATACGTGGCCCAGTGTGGGAGACAGGGTGCTAAGCAAATCGAGCCCTGGAGCAAGAACATGTGGGCAGAGCACTAGAGCAACGTTGAAGAGGAAGGACTGTTGTTTCAGAAGTCAGGAAACGCCCCCTCGGAAAAAGCAACACTAGGCCAGCCTCTTGAGGAATGTTCATTTGATGGAAAGGGAGAGAAGTTTTCTAAGAAGAGAAACAACATATTAAAAAGTAGATGCTGGCAAAGGGTATCCTTTAAAAGGATGGGAGAGCCTGGTGTGGCTGGAGCATAGGAAACGTATATGGAGGCTGTAAAAAATAAGACTGCAAGGACTTGCTGTGCCATGCTACGTAGACTCGTTATGGCTCTTTAGGCAATGGGGAAGCCAAATCCAGGTCTGATTTGTGTTTTAGGAAGTTCACAGGGGCAGCTCAGTTGGAAATACTCAGAGTAATGGCAAAGAGACTGGTTAAGCTAAGAACTCACATGAGTCTTTTTTTTTTTTTTCCAATTTATTTATTTTCAGAAAAACAGTATTCATTGAGTCTTTAAGAGGGAGGTTAGGAGACCTAATTTCCAAGTAGTCATCCTAATCTCTGTTACTCCCTAGCTCCAAATGTGTTTTTCTGTATCTTACTCGCTTCAACATCCACTTACTATTCAAGGGAGAACAGTTGAAACCACCCTAAATTATTTCTTTTTGGTCCTCCATGCAAATATTCTACACCTTTCTGATTTTATAATCCAAAGTTGTTGACTTCTGCCTCCACAGTCTCATGGTCTTAAAGAAGCAGATACTGTGTATGCTCGAGGTAAAAATGCTAGCCTTTGAGTTACCTTCTTACCTTGACAAAGCAGAGCAGATATTTTCTTTTTTAGCATTTTAAATTGGGAAGTTCCCCTTTATCTAATTACTCCCAACAGAAATTATTCACAAATTTTAGGATCTTTGAACCAATATTCTTGTGCTGATAAGGAAAAAGTGGTACAGGATGTAGATCTGCATACATTAGGACTTTGTGTAAGATTATTTTACCACTTGGAGTTAAGAGTACAATCAGAGGAGACATGGTGGAGGAACCGGGAAACTGTCCTGTGAAGTAAGACGAGCTGTTGGCTGAGAAGGAGAAGGGCAGGGGCAGATGAGAGAGCAGATCTTAAGTGTGTGGAACCATCATGAGAAGATGACTGACAGAACAAGCTAGAAAGGCAGAGGATTAAGATTTGGTGAGTAGCTATGGTGCTCTAAGCTACCAGGCTGGAAAAGTTATATTCTCATCATACTCAGTGTTTATAGATAATATTATCCTCGTGTTCTGGACAAGAAAATAAGTTAAGCAGCTGTCCACGGTGCTTCTCATGGCCAGTGGTGATGTCAGGATTTGAACCCAGATCTGATAAAGCCCAGGGTCACCTGGTGAGTGACTCAGGAGCAGTTCTGAAATCTTAATATGCACGGTATCTATTTTTGCTTTCTAAGAAAGCTTTGTACTTACACATTTTAACCTTGCATATTTGATCATTTGACTAAATTGCTTAAAATCAAACAACTTCCCTTTTAGAAAATAGCATAGTCCTTATTTATAGCCGAAACTCAGAACAAGACAAAGCTCCTAATGTAGTTCCTAAGGTAGTGATGTCTTTGGGCTCAGACACATGTGGGTTATATCCAGACTCTATCACTTATCAGCTACGTAATACTGAGCAAACCTTGCAATTGCAATATATTTTCTCACCCACAAAGAAGGAGTAACCAAACTTAGCTTATGGGGGAGGTGCTTGAGGTCACGTGCTTGAGCCTGAGATCAGGGAGAGGAGCACTGCTCCTGGAGCCGAATGCCTGGTTCCCACCTCATTTCACCACACCCTGACTGTGAGAGCTGGTTAGCAGGCCTCATGAAGCCTTCCTATCCCATCTACAAAGTGGGGAGAGTAATAGTATCCCTCCCTTAGGATAGCCCTGTCTAGGCTAATCTTGACTTTGAGCAGGAAGGAAAAAGTCCCTCTATTCTAAACCTGGGATCTCTGTATTAAGTCCAGTATAATCTCTAATTATACTTATATTCTGGGTTCACTTTTTGTTAACTGTGCCTCATTCCCCTGTGTCCCACTGCCTGTTCTGTAGCTTGCATAGCAGCACCCCTGAATTCTTATTGGACAAACTTGCTAACACCCTGGCATTCCCTGAAGTCCAGGTCCCAGACTGAGGCTGTGACACTTGTTTCTCAAGAGCCCACCTGGCTGCTCTTGTGCTCAGAGACTCTCATGATGCCCTGCCCAGACCACAGGGGCTTCTGTGCTCTGCCCTCGGAACTCTGTTCTTCCGGCCTGAGTGTCCATACTCCAGTAACTGTCCCATATGGGTGAGCAGGTCTGGTTTCATCCGCTAGGCCTTTCCAGGTTGCCCCATCATTACTTACTCTACAAAGATGTCTTTTCTTTCCCTAATTCTTGTCATTTCTTTTACAAAGAAGAGATGAAACACATAGCGAAACAAGCATTTAGCTTATTTACAAATGTACTATGTTTTTCCCCTCTCGAAAAGCAAGATTTTGTCATGAGGAACATATAAAACTTGCAATACTAGATCATTAAGAAAGTATACAGATTTACAAATTGATTGCCTACCGATCATTGTGGTCACTTTTAAATCAGAGAGACACATTCACCTTAGTGGCTGCTGTAACTGGAAAATGGCCAGATTATTTTTTAGCTCATCTGGACAATCTCAATAGGCCTGGGATTGTTGTTCCAGCTCTTACTGGTCAGGGCCTTCTCCTGCTCTTCCAAGTCTCCCTTCTTCAGGCCTCATCTAGCCATAGGTCCAGGGTTGATACTGCTTTGGGTCAGAAATTCACAGAACGTTCCAGCCCTTCTCTACTCCTATTCCCCATTCATGATGCTGGCCTCCTGCGTTTGCTTAGAGCTGCACTGTTGCATAACGTGCTCTCACTGCACAAGAGTTTTTCAGGCCTAAATCTCCCTACTAGACCCCAGGTCACAAGTCAGCACTTCAGTGCAATGTCCTCTTCTCCTTGAAGGGGCAGCTTCTAGAGGATAACTGCTTTTTATTAATATGGAATGAAAGTGGACAGACAGAGGCCTGCTTTGGTGTGATGCCGGAGTTTCTAATACCCTCTCCTGTGGGATCTAGACCCAAGCACAGTGCACTAGAACAAGGTAATTCGCTTCCCTACTTGTTGGTGTTCCTTATACACACCCTAAAGAGAGAAAAAGACCTGGGGTTTGAGGTGGGGTTGGGCCTTGGTCTTGGAGCCCCATCCAAGCCGCGTTCCCAGGTCCCTGCCGGACACTGCTGCTGTGTCCTTACTGTCCCCACCCTTTGTCGCTCTACTCTACCGTATGGTTTAAGCTCCGCAAACCACAGGGAAGACTTTAACAGGCCAACTGTCTAAACCTGGATTCTTAGTCCTACACCCTGTCATCAGCTATGTGATCCCCGAGGCCTCCTACGCGCCATATGTGCGGACTGCAGCTGGGAATGGCAGTGCCCCTTGGACTCTTGACTTTATTCCTATTTGTCCTAAGATAATGTTGCAGGTACAGTACCATACTGTGAGAATGAAGAACTCCTGAGACATAGCAAATACAAAGCAACCATAATGTGGTTTTTAAGCTTTTTCTAGCCACAAAGCCAATAAATTATTACTTTAATAAGTTAAATAATTGTATTTTCAATTTTTATTTAATTTATCATTTTTTAAAGATTTTATTTATTTATTTGACAGACAGAGATCACAAGCAGGCAGAGAGGGAAGGGGGGGTGGGTAGGAAGCAGGCTCCCCGCTGAGCAGAGAGCCCAATGGGAGGCTCAATCCCAGAACCCTGGAATCATGACCTGAGCCAAAGGCAGAGGCTTTAACCCACTGAGCCACCCAGGCGCCCCAAGTTAAATGATTTTGTATATAAGTTCGTGAGTAAGCTTTATAAATCCCTAACTAGCTGGTCATCCTGGTTAAGATGTAGCCTTCCTAATCCCTTCTCTTAACTGTAAAATGGAGAGATGGGATTGTCTCCACTGACTCTGTGGCTCTGTCTCTTTGCTTCTATGGTCCTGAAAAGAGGAACCATTGAGGGAAAGATACAAAGTCATCATTAGAATGAGCAGGCAGTAAATAGGGCAATGTAGCCTTACCCTGTGGCCCGTGTAAATACACAGTGTAATTGGCAATGCCAAACTAAGTGCAAATTGCTAAAGACAGGAGAGGGAGCTGTAATCACTGTCCTTATCCCACACAAGAGTCTTAGAATTGCAAATTAGTTAAAAGAATTCAAACATAGTCACTATGGCCTTTGGTGAGAAAGGCAAAGATAACAGAAATTACTTTTGTGAAAATAACTTCCAAAGAAAGTACTCCAGGAGAGAATCTAACCAAATCCTAAGACCATGTATGTATGTCTACAGATATCTATACATACCTACATCTTAAAGAACTGTAACACTCCTGAAAGTTAAAAAGCAATCACGTTACAATCCTGAAGCTGTGTTATGTAAAAAAAAATTTTTTTCCCCACTGGGAAATTTTCACTAGGTATTCCAAAATTTAACAAAATGCAGAAATAGGTTTTGACCCCCTCCACATTTTCCATGCTCACTCCTACAAGTTTTTAAGGAGGCTACTTGTTTATGTATTTATCTTTACGCTGCAATTATAAAATTGATAAAACATGTTGGGGGAAAAATTCTAGAAGTCATACTGTAAGTCAAAGAGAAATCAGAGATTATTACAGTGGAAAAGCTGTGGCTTCCCAGGAAGAGAATTAAGGAAAGAGGTACTCTGTGGTTAACACCTAAGATCAAATAAAGTGAGATAATATGCCTGTATGAAGCAGGATGGTGATAAACATAATACAGCTTGGAGGCCAAAAATAGCCTAGTTTTTCCCAGCTCTGAATTCCATCTGTCAGAATAAGGTGGATGGCATTCATCAGTACCCACAGTGCATATATAGCGGGACTGATTTAATTCTCTGGGGGACTTAAATTTTCTTACCCATAAAAATAATCAAGCAAATTAATAGAATTTGTGTAAATTCTTACATAATGGAGGCTTTGGACATTATCATCAGCTCATTCTTTCTCCCTTCTCAGAGACCAAGGTCTTTCTACGCGTGTCTAACTAAGGTCTTGACTAAACCTCAATGCTCTCTGCAAACCTAACTGACCTTGGACACCTACATCTTCTCACTCGTAAACACCCTCACACTATACTCAAACCTCAGGGATCTAGCTTAGATTAGCAAGGAACTATTATGAGCTGGGCCCCACAGTGCTGCATTTTTTTAATTAAGATTTGTAAGAATACCATACACTATTACAATTACTCCCACTTCATGGTGTTCTTATTGCTCTGGCAAATTCTCCCTGGCAATTATTCTTTCTTCCCTATGTGAAGGGTGGGTGTTTGTGAGCCATTTTTTCATATCTATATCAGAATACTTTTAAGGGAGGAAGAATGTCTTATGTATCAATAGAGCCCCATGGTGTGTATCACCTGGTAAGTGTGAAATATGCGTTTATACCATTCTCAAAAATAAAGAGTGCAGTGCTCTGGTTTAACACCAGGCCACTGGTTTAACACCAGGGCAGGGAGGCTCTGTCTTCTCAGCTGGTGCACCAGCCCTGGGCTAATAACGGCAGTTTCCTCCCAAACTTCTCAGTGCCCTGGCAGGCAGAGTCATAGGAGTCACCATTTAAGGTCTTGCACCGGAGAAGTCAATACTTATTGTATCACCATGTAATAAAACAAATATACACAAGGGGCGAAGAAAATATCTGAAAGTGAATGAGAACTTCATTTGAACCTTTTGGAGATCTTTAGAGGTCCACAACAAGATTTTGAATAACAGATTCTCATTTAACCAAAGTTTAGTTTTATGATACAAAATGATTTGTCCTGTACTTCTGGGGCTAATAATATGTTATATGTTAATTAAAAAATAAAAAATTTAAAAAATGATTTGTGATAAAACAAAAGTGTTTTCTAAGTATATGGCTTCAGCTTCTGTCCCTTTATACTCACCTACTGTGTGACAGGCATTGTGTTTACTGACATATAGCAGGTACAAGAAAAGAAGCTTACAAAGTTGTTCACAGAACTACATACAGAACTATTTACAGGTATAAAAAGTGTTAGGAACTTCATGCCTGTTAGGATGGCTATTACTAAAACGACAAGAAATAACAAGAGTTAGTGAGGATGTGGAAAAAAATGAAACCCTTGCCTTTGGCAGGATTGTAAACTGGTAAAAGCCACTATGGAAAATAGTTATTCAAGAGATTACAAATAAAATTACCATGTGATCTAGCAATCCCATTTCTAGGTATATATCTAAAGGAATTAAGAACATTATCTCCAAGAGTTATCTATACTTCCATGTTCATTGCAGCTTTATTCACAACCAAGGTACAGAAACAACCTAAGTGACTGCTGATAGATGAATGGATAAAGAAAATGTGATACACACACACACAATGTAATATTAGTCATCCTAAAGAAAGTCTCCTTGCTACAACATGGATGAGACTGTTGGGAACTATGCAAAGTAAAATGAGCCAGAGAGAGAAAGATGAATACTGCATGGTATCACTTGTATGTTGAATCTTTAAAAAAGAAAAATATCAAACTCATAGAAACAGAGTAGAATGGTGATTGTCAGAGGCTAGGAGGTGGGAAAATAAGGAGGGACTGATAAAAGGGCACATCCTCTCAGTTATAAAGATGAATAAGATCTAAAGATCTAATTTATAATATGGTGACCAAAGCTAATGACACCATATTGAATAAATGAAATTTGCTGAGAGTAGAACTTAAGTGTTTTCACCAAAAAGAAAAAGAAAATAATAAAAAAGAGATAAATATGTGAGGTAATGTATTTGTTAATTCAACAGTGGGAATTCTTTCACAAGAATATGTACATCAAGTCATCACATTATATACATTAAGTGTGTTATAATTTTACTTGTCAATTACACTTCAATAAATCTGGGGCAAAGAGTGTTATGAGATCACAGAGGAGGAGGAAATTAATGAAGGAAGAAGGAGAGATAGCCAGTGGTATTAGAGAGGCTTGATGAAGAGGTCATCTTTATCTGGCTCTCAAAAGAGAAATGCAATTTCTCCACGCTGAGAAGGAGAGGGAAGGACACTGATGCTTTCTTTCCCTTGAGACCACACCTGCCCCAGTGGGGCTATAGCTGCCATAACATGGTCCCAGAGCACACTCAGCGCCTTCCACGTGGGACTCAGAACTGATTGGCTGAATAGCGGTATGGTAAAATTCAATGAAGTCATGGAATTAATTTTAAAGTCAGTATAATAAAGATAGCAAAAAAAGATTAGTAAAGACAATCTTATCACCAAACCCAAGGAAAAATAGAAATCAATAGCCATGATTCCAAAGTCACGAAATGTCAAACGAGAGGTGAGAAACTGAGAGAATGTTTAGGTAGGTTTGGAATTACATGATAATTTACTAGAGAATCAGTTTTCTGCTTTAATATTTATAGTATTCTGAACTGAGTATGTTTATCTCATATGAAATTAAAGCTGAGTATTATTAGGCAGCATTTCCAAAGGATACGGTCTTTCACGTGTACTCAACCTTTAAGTCAATACAATCTAATCGCTTAAGAAACGAAGACATTACAACTCAGACAGCCATTCTGCCTAAAAACACTCTAAATTATTTAAATTGAATTCTGATTAAAGTTAAAATAAAATCTTCTTCAATAGGGCATGCAAGGTTCCTTAGAACTTTTGCAAATGAGATCTTTGTAATCTGATTCAGTTTCATCCAGTAAAACCATATAATGAATATGCCATGAAAGTGCAGTCACCGTGGCTGTCTGTGGAGTACTTTTCAACTTACACAGCCCTCTTGTTCTTGCTAGAACTCTAAAAAGGCAGGGGGGAACAGCACGAATGCTTCTCCTGAAAGTCTGAATGCTACTTTTGGTAACTGAACTGAGAATTTTGTTTCTTATAGAGGACCGTAGTCTTTTGTTTATTTTAGAAAATCATATAATTTCAGAGCTGGAGGAAAAGAGTTCATCCCCCCCCCGGGGGGTTAACCAAGGTCACAGAGATAACAGAGAGATGTTAGACTTTAAATCAGAAGAGCTGAGTTTGCAATCAAACTCATCTAGTCACTAGCTGTGTGAGTGGGGAGCAGGTTACTCTACTCCTTAGGGTTCACTTCCTTCATCTGTACATCTGTAAAAATATAACCTGTGTGATCCGCTAGAAGATTGTAAAGGACGGGGGGAAACCCCATATTTAAGGTGTGAAGTGTAGTGTTTAGTGGGATTGGTATGTAAGCAGCTTCGTTTTTAACATGGATTGTAAAGTTAAGCTCTGAACCAAGAAAGATGCCCCTGCTATCAGCCCACCATCCTGTCTGGGCTGTTTTTATTACACTCTGCTTTAAAACACACACATACACACTGAAAACCACAGACTAATAGAATAACCATGGACCCACTTTCTATAATCTGAGTTGCTTTTCAACCCTAGAAACGAAGTAAGACAGAACAGAGATTTCCCAAGTCACAGGCTAGGTCACAATGAATGCATTTGGCTTTGGGACGTTTGGGATGGACAGCTGAAAATCCGCGGGAAGTGAGGACGCGGTGGGGAGAGAGCGGACAGTACTGCGAGAGGCTGCTGCAGCCCGGGCCAGGCGGAGGGGGGCCGGGAGGCTGCGACGGGCTGGGGCCGCGCGACGCCGCGCCGCGTGCAGCAGCAGGAGGCCGCAGGCCCTGGCTCGGGGCTCGAGCAGCTGCTCCAGCTGCTCCGTGGGGCTTGCCAAATGCTGGCATGGGGACCGCCGGCGGGGGCGGCGGTGCCGGATCTTCCACGGCTTCAGGAGAAGCTGGGCGTCCAGGTTTTGTGTGAAGCCTCCTGATGCCTAAGTGCTGGCAGCTCATTCGCAAATTCAAAAAGAAAAATTGTACGGGCCAAATGAAACACCTCAGCAAGCTGGATTTCAGTCTGGGGGAAGTCAGCGGAAGACCCTCTGGGGGACAAGAGCTCCCAGGTGTGGCGGGATGGGGGGGGGCGGGGGGCGGGGCCACCTTCAGGAACCGGAGGGGGCTGGGAGTGAGGAGCAAACACAGCGCTGCTCTCGGGAGAATGTGGCCTTCTGTATTTGAATTTGTACTTCGACGTCTAAGAACTCACAACAAATCCTGGAAACTGGCATCAGGGCAGATCCTATAAACCCCGTTCGGGGTACGAGAAGGAAAACAGGGCATCTAGAACACAGGCATGTCCCTGATTTTCGTTACCCTTATGTCCTTGGGATTCACTGCGATATGCCTCTGGTGTTTCACAGAGTATTGGGAAAAACATTCAAATCGACTTGCAGCTCTCTGGAAAACCATTCCAGTTCACTAAGCTGCAAATGTTATTAAATGCCCTTGAGGCGTTTAGCCATGAACTTGCTGTATGCCGGTGGAGACTGTGCTCAGCAAGCTTAGGGAAGCTGATCCAGGCCTTCCTTGCGAGGAAGGAAATGCTGTGGATAAACAATATGGAGAAAGTGGAGGTCATTTATTAACTCGAATTACAGTAATGCCACACATGACCAAAGGGATGCACTGGTAGCATCAGGATTAAAATAGCCATTAAATTTAAGCTTCTTTTAAATAACCTGGTAAGTAACACTGGGCATCCAGAACAAGAATATTAAGGCAAAAAGGTTTCCTCACTCCATATCCTGTTTGAGAGAAGGTATGATTACCCTGCCAAGCTCTGAGTACTGCAAGGACCTATCTAGAGCCAGAGTAAACAAATTTTCTGTACTTGGGCCAAACTGTAAATATTTTAGGCTTTGTGGGACATATAGTTTCCGTTACAACTACTCAACTATGCCATTGTAGTGTGAATGCAACCACAGAAAATATGTAAATGAATGAGTATGGCTGTATTCCAATAAAACTTTATTTGTGGACACTGAAATGTAAATCTCATGTATTTTTTTCCCCATGCATCATAAACTATTATTTTCCTTTTGATTTTTCCCATCCATTCTTAGTTCAAAGACCACAACAAAGAGTCGGTGGGCTAGATCTGGCCCCTGATCCAGACAAAGAAATAAGAGGAAACAGAATTTCCTGGTCAATTACCATAATGCACTTAACTAGGACAACAAACCTATGAAATACTCTTTTTATCTCCATTTTACATATGAGAGTGCTGAGACTTGTCTAGTGTATACAGATAGGAAGTGAGAAGCCAGGATTTGAACCCAAGCATAAGGCTGTAGACTCCATGCTGAGGGCCATACATGCACATCATGGTTTTTGACCCTGGTTAGGCATCAGAACCTTACTGGAGACTTTTCAAAAATACAGATACCCAGATCTGGCTCCTGCATCAGTTTACCAAATCAGAATCACTGGACATGGGACCCAGGCATCTGGATGTAAAAAAATAAAAAATAAAAAATACAGTTTCCCACTAGTTCTGGAGTAAAACAAGGACCTACTCTATGCTTAGAGCCTCTGTGGGAACAAAGACTATCAGATGTGGTCCTCCTAATAAAAAGCTTGCATATCCTGAATGTAAACCACTCTGCTATTTGGACCTGTTACTTAGCTCATGCTCATAATCATAGGCAAATTCTTTAAAAGAATCAAATTACAGATCAGGCTCATGAGAAGCTAAGTCCCAGATGGTGCCCAGAGTCTTATTACCAAAGCCATATTTGCTCAAAACTACTGCCACAGAACTGGGGATGAGCCAAAGTTGAACTAAAGCTGCATGCCTAAACCATACCAAGAACAAAAAGTGGCAAGACAGCTAGAAAAAAAAAATACGAATCACCTAAGAACTTTAAATACATTTAAACAGGGCAAGCATAGATAAGCCAACCTGATTTGGGGCAAAGCATTTACTTGCATGACTGCAATGGATTCCCAGTGGTCAGGATTCTCCCTTATAGCTCTGGGAAGTAATTAAGTCTCTGCCTGAGAAAAACTCACCCTACAAAGCCCCTATGATCTCCCCTGTTAGATTTAACCCAATGGCAGCAATCTGCCCAGAGAATGTGCTTCTACCTTAGAACAAAAATAATGGACTGCTCCTAGGACATGCCCAGGATAAATGTGTCATGGTCCAGAGGGTCCAACCTTTACACCCTCAGAGATTTTCAACCTGGGGACAGGGTTCCTGAATTTCTCCTTGTCAGAGGTCATTAGTGCAACAGATTATATGGCACTCACTTGAATGATGTGACTGTCCCTACTGATGCCTTCCTGGGGCACATCCACTCTTGTACTATGACTTGACCCTTGCAAACAGAGTTTCTGCCTCTTTCCACCTTTCTTTTGATGACCCATGCTGATATACTTGCCACTAGCCAACCTTTTTTTCCTTTTATCTACTTGCCTCTGACACCACACATGGGTCACAGCCCTGTGACCCAGGCTACTCTATAGGTTTTCAGTTTCGCTGGGACTGAGTGCTTGCTGTTATCAAGTACTCAAGAAGCTTGGAGCTATAAAAGGAGAATTCTGACAGATATGGAGAACTGTGTATTGAAAGGGGCAGACAGAATTTGTATGTAATGAACGGTAGCCCTTGTAACAAACATCTGTTGCCACTAGTAGGAAACTTCAACAATGGCACATTTGAATATAAAAGACAATGAAAACCTCCTAAAATCAGGGCAAATCTACTGAAGCTACATGCCTTTTACTTGCTGGGAGGTTGACTCAGTCAGATAAATAGTGTTTTTGTCTTGTTACAGTTTTTTCAGGGGTATCCCTGTAACTCTCACAGAGCAGTACAAAAGAAAAAGTCACCCACATTTGATCTTAACTTTTTAAGACACTTGGAGCCAGTGTCTGGAGGATGTTAAGATTATGGATTTGCTACAAGCTTAAGTACAAGAACAAGAGTAAGTGTGATAGTTATAATTGATAAGTATTGCCTTAATGAGAACAAATGAAAGTTAGCGAAGGTTTTAGTAACAAGAATGATGGATACCATTGGGAATACACACACACACACACACACACACACACATACACACACACACGTATATATTAGAAATATATTTATATATTTTATATATATATATATATATATATATATATATATTAGAATGGCAAAAAAAAAAATAATACTGATAAGAGTGTGCCCCAAAGAGATACTCAAGCAAAAATATGTGTAATGGTTGAATGGTCCATCATACAAATGATACAGGATTGTGCAGAATCCTGGGAAGTGCTATGTTCTAAGGAATCTAAAAGGCTCTTGGATAAAGCCACCCACTCTCTCATAGATAACAAGCATCCAATATTAGTGTCATGGTTTTGTTTTGGTTTGGTTAATATTTTGGTGTATTTCCCTTGTCTTACTTATTTTATTTTATTTATTTATTTGACAAACAGAGATCACAACCAGGCAGAGAGGCAGGCAGAGGGAGAGAAGGAAGCAGGCTCCCCGCTGAGCAGAGAGCCTGACGCAGGGCTCGATCCCAGGACCCTAGGACCACGACCCGAGTCAAAGGCAGAGGCCTCAACCCACTGAGCCACCCAGGCGCCCCTGCCTTGTCTTATTTTTCGGGTGTCCATTTTTTAAAACACAGAAATATCTATTTTCTCACCCATTTTATGTGTACAACTCAGTGATTGTTAGTTATCTTACGTACTTGTGGAATCATCACCACAGTCCAGTTTTAGAACATTCCCATCGCCCCTAAAAGATGCATTAGCTCACGCGCACTTACCTTCTTCACCTGCTCAACTATTAACCTGTCTTCTGTCTCTTTAGATTCACCTTACTGGACATTTCATATAAATGGAAAAATGATATGTAATATTTTGCTTCTGGTGTGTTCCACTCGGCACAATGCTTTTGAAGCTCATCCGTGTTGTGGCATGTTACTCGTGGTCAGTTCTTCATCACTGAAGAATATTCCATTATGTGGATATACCACATTGTTGTTATGTGGATATACCACATTGTTTAGTCCTTTGTCAAATGACTGCCATGGGAGGCTTTCTACATTGCTGTTATACCCAAATATAATAATGTGGACATGTGTTTATAAATCTTTGGGTGGGTATGTACTTTCATTTTTCTTGGGTGGACACCTAGGAGTGGAATTTCTGGGTCTTAAGTTTAATTTTCTTTTTAAAAAATATTTATTTATTTATTAGAGAGACAGAGCGGGTGAGCACGTGAACAGGGGAAGAGGTGGAGGGAAAGACAGAGAATCACAAGCAGATGCCCCTCTGAGCAAGGAGCCCAGTGCAGGGCTGGATCCCAGAACTCTGAGATCACGACCTGAGCCAAAGTCAAGAGTCAGACACTAAACTGACTGAGCCACCCAGGCACCCTGGTAAGTTTAATTTTTTTTAAGAAACCGCCAAATTGTTTTTCAAACTAGCTGTATCATTTTACATGTCCACTACCAATGTGTGAGAACATCCTAACACTTAATATTACCTGTTTTATTTTATATTTTTATTACAGCCATTCCAGTGAATTTGAAGTGGAATCTCCCTATGACTTCAACTTTCATTTCCTTAACGATTATTGGTGCTAAACATATTTTCATGGAATTATTAGCTATTTGTGTATCTTCTTTGGTATATGTCTATTCAAATGATTTTTGTTCATTTTTAAAAGAGTTGTCTGTCATCTTATTACTGGGTTCTAGGGGTTCTTTATATATTCTAGATACCATGTGCCTGACTAGTATTTAACTTTGGATGGAACTCTCAACTTTCAATCAATAAGCTAGAATAGGGGCTCTCAAACTGTAAAGTAGGGTTTCTAGGACAGTTTTAGAGAGGCCAAGAAGTCAAAAATATTGTCATAATGATACCAAGGCAGTTTTTGCACTTCTCATTCTTTCATGGGTATACAGTGGAGTTTTCCAGAGACTAGAAGTATCCACAATTATCTGAAAAGGCTCTTAAAATACTCTTCCCCCTTTTCAACTATTTATCTGTGGAAAGCCAGATTTTCTTCACATACTTCAAACAAAACGAGAATCCAGCTGTCCTCCATTAAACCAGATATTAAAGAGATTTGCAAATATACAACAGTGCCATTCTTTTGCTTTTTTCTTCAGAAAACAGTTATTTTTTCATAAAGTATATAATTTATTTCAACATGTAAAGAGTTTATTGTTATTCTTAAAGAAATTAATAAATAGGGGCGCCTGGGTGGCTCAGTGCGTTAAAGCCTCTGCCTTCGGCTAGGGTCATGGTCCCAGGGTTCTGGGATTGAGGCCCGCATCGGGCTCTCTGTTCGGCAGGGAGCCTGCTTCCTCCTCTCTCTCTCTCTCTCTGCCTACTTGTGATCTCTGTCTGTCAAGTAAATAAATAAAATATTTTTAAAAAATTTAAAAAAAGAAATTAATAAACAATTTTAAATGTCTCTTCTAATTTCTAACATAAAAAATATAGATAGGTGTAACTCACATAAAGGGTTTTTGGCATCTTCAATATTTTTAAGTATGTCAAGGAATCCTGTAACCAAAGTCTTGAGAACCACTGAGGTAGAGAACCCGTAAGTTAAGAAAATACTGGAGTGGGGCGCCTGGGTGGCTCAGTGGGTTGAGCCTCTGCCTTCGACTCAGGTCATGATCCCAGCATCCTCAGATGGAGCCCCGCATCGGGCTCTCTGCTCAGCAGGGAGCCTGCCTCTCTGCCTGTCAAATAAATAAATAAAATCTTTAAAAAAAAAGAAAAAGAAAACATTGGAGTGACTTGTGATTACAGAGGTCACCCGAAAGCATTGTCGCATGCCAGAGTCCAGCAAACGAAATCTATAATCAAAGGAAAATGTCCTTGTGGAAGCCAGTTCGAGGTGCAACCAACAAGAAAGTGGCTCAGACATGGACATGTGGAGCGCACTCCTGGGCAGGGCTCGGAGGCAGAGATCTTAGCTCCTCATCTGGACTGGGGTGGGAGGGATGGGGGAGCACGGAGAAAGAGCACGGTGTTGATGTAAAAGAATACACAGGGTGGACTCCAATTAATCCCAGGTTTTTAACGTCTGCTTCTTCAGATCCAACAAACATCTTTGAAGGCTTTGAGGCCTTTGCCATCACACGCTGAAGAGTAAAAGATGCTAGCAAATATGAAAATATGTACAAAGAGTATCTGAAGGTGAGACCAAATTTCTGATGAGATTACTGTTGAAACATGTTAAACTCTATGCATTATGTAAGTCTAGAACAGATGGCCTCTGAGATGACGTTATTCCAATGGTAAGCTCACCATCTACCTCCTGGGACACTTGTCAGAACAGAGTGGCCTAGGGTTTAGGTAAATTCTAAATCCTTATTATTATGTAAACCTACCAATCATTTTCTTTGGAATACATATGTTAAATCCCAAACAAGATTTCCAGAGTCATCACACTAAAAAGTCCTATGAAGAAGATGTACAATTCATACAGTAATTCTTTCTCAATCACTCTAATATATTCTCAGACATCCTGCAGTTTGAAGGGGACTATCTGTTTAATTACCAGTCATAATATGTCATGAACTACTACAAATGAAAAAAAAAAATGGATGATAGAAATTGGAAGAGGAAATAATCGAATAAGTTAGATAAGCTTCTTCAAAACAAACTGATTAAAGTTTACTTATCTTTTATCTATTCATTGAGACTAGAAATGAACAAAACGTTCCACAATAAGAAGATTTAAACCAAAGTAAAACACATCCTTATTACATTTCAGAGTCAGTTTAGAAATAGTACTATAATCTTAATATTCTAATATGGAATAATTATAATAACAGCATAGATTTGGGTGTGTATGTATGTGTGTATTAAATGAATATAATCCATAAAAAGCTAACTATGTCTGCCAACCACTCAACTTATTGGCTTACTCAAAAGTAAGCAATCAGTAACAGTTAGCTATTATTATTATTATTGATTGTTATTGATGTAAAAAAACCCTCACTGATACCAAAACTCACTGATACTTTTGTCTGTTTAATCTATGGAATGTCATCATTGTATTATCTAAAAATTAAATGAAACATCACTGGAATTAGAACAGACCTTAGGAAGAGTCATAAGACACCATCTAAAATGACGACTTTTCCATTGCTTGCAATAATGGGAATAAGGAGGCATAAATAATTAAAATTCCTCAATAGATATCCATTTCTTAGGGGGCCAGGTGTTAAGTATGCAAAAGCCTGTTGATTTAGTTGACGAGCCCAAAGCCCACTTTACCCTACAATGTTTGCCTGAAAGAAATTCACCTTGGTTATCTAATACTACTAAGGAAAAGCTAGACAAATTCATATTTTTTCAACAGCAACTCTGCCACTCAACAACTGAAAATTTTCAGTATATTTTATTACAAGTGGTAGCATTTAGGAAATTAATGAAATATAATAAAAGTGACATAATTTAAAACATGGGTTATACACTCTGTTTAAGATTCCTTATTTAATTCAGATAATTTTATAGCTTGCATGTGAAATGTTCACTAGGAAGGAGAAGAGAAGGTAGAAGTCTGCTATTTATTTCATAGCAATTTCAATAAAATAAGTTTTTATTGATCATGTACTGTGTGTCCACCAACTTCTTAGACACTATGGGAATACAAAGATTTTCAGGTAACATTTGCTGCCCGTGGGACTTCACAGCATAGGCTGAATGTGACAGGATCTAATACACAGGTGTGTGGGAGAGGAAGGAGAAAGGTATCAAGGGTAAAAATACGTGGTAAAGATAATATAGGCAATTGGGTAAAAGGAAACTGTGAACTAGAGTTCTTTGGAAATACATTAGGAAGAATATTAAAGAGGCTAGAAATTGAATAGCTAGAGAAGTAAAAGGTATTCGGGTTCCCTCCCCACTTTTCAACCTTACCCATCCATCTGCCCTATACTGGCACTCACCTTCAGCAATACTTACTTTTAATTTTTTTAAAAAAGATTTTATTTAGGGACGCCTGGGTGGCTCAGTTGGTTAAGCAGCTGCCTTCGGCTCAGGTCATGATCCCAGCGTCCTGGGATCGAGTCCCACATTGGGCTCCTTGCTCAGCAGGGAGCCTGCTTCTCCTTCTGCCTCTGCCTGCCATTCTGTCTGCCTGTGCTCGCTCTCTCCCCACCTCTCTCTCTCTGATAAATAAATAAAAATCTTTAAAAAAAAAAGATTTTATTTATTTATTTGAGAGAGAGAGAGAGAAAGAGAGAACATGGGAGCAAGCAGGGGAGGGGCGGGGAAGCAGGGAAGGGCAGAGACCAGCAGACTGAGCTGAGCACGAAGCCCAACGCAGGGCTCAATCTAATGACCTGAGATTATGACCTGAGCTGAAACCAAGAGTCCACCACTTGACCAACTGAGCCACCAAGGCCCCCCAGCAATATTTTAGAGCTATACATTAAGCTCCAAATATTTCCTACGTCTCCTTCAAATCTCCACTCATTCTCTTCCCCGGTCTCAAACGCATTCCTCCTCTCTGCTTCTGTAATTTAGTATTCTCCAAGATGCAGCTTAAGACCCATAAGGAAGCACTCACTTGGTCCTCATTAAGCACGACCATGTATTGTTAGTGTTGTTTTCACACATATGTTTTAATTCCCTAACTAGACCATAAACTGCTTGAGCACATGGACTGTGTGTTATACAAATCTGTGTATTCTCCACAGTGCCTGGCAGGCTTTCAATAAATATTTGGTAGTTGATTAAGGTAGAATCTGATTTAACAGCAAAGTCAGACTGTTACTGAGCCATGGTAAGCTCTTATTCAAGAGAGGCACAAAGAAATAAGCATTGGAGAAATACCGGCTGAGCAACAGTATGGTTAGTTTAGGGATAGGAAAGAGTCTGCCAATTGAAAGAAAATCAGTACCTTATTAAACAGGAGGAGGGAAGGCAGAGATACTCTGAAGGAAAAGTTAATAAGAGTCAGAGACTGACTTTATGAAAGGAACAAAGGTAAGAGATAAATCCAAATGACTTAAGGGTTATAAACCTTAGTGCGAATTAATAATGGTGTTATCATTAATAGTAATGCAGAAGTTGGAAGGAACTGCCACGTTTATGGGAGGCTGCGAAGTTAAATTTTCATCTTGTTATGTCTTAGGCATCTACAAAACCTATGCACAGACAGACTGTAGAAACAAACGAACAGATAAAACATGACTGAGAACTGAAGCTGAATTTGTTGACTTTGGAGATGTTCACAAACCTATGTTGACTGAATATACTGAAGGGATTAAGCCAAGAAAGGAAAACACCAGAGAGTCAAAAACCTCAATTTAGGTGGGAAGAACATGAATGAGAGAAAGGATTAAAAAAAAAAAAAAAGTGGAGGAAAAAGAGTGAACTAGCAGAGACTATACAGAACTGCCTAACCTTAGGAAGAAGTAGGTTATCTTGCAATAAATTTCATGAGCTGGATAGTCAAGAATTTTATGATTGGGGACATGCTGACTTTTAGTCTAAAGATTTCATAAAGGACTACATCCCCCACCGACACACACACACACACATCAAAATGGAATATATTAGAATGGCATTCAAAGCACAATGATTTTATCTCTTTTACCTCTTCAGCCCTCCTGGTAAAGCTCAAAGCAAATAGTGAATAAATGTTTGTTACGTGAACGTGCAAAATGTTCCCAACTTGAAAACACTGAGGTAGCATCACACTGTGGATTACACAGACAAAGGGAAATGAGACTCTCAACCCCACGGTGAGTCCTGTGTACAGTGAGTCCATTCCATAGCTGGTGATCACTTCAAAGTTTTTGTTTGGCTTTTTATGGATTTCAACTGATTCTAAATTTCAAGAGATTATGTGACATGTGGGAAAGTGTTTGGGCTTTGGAAGTGAACAAGATGAGTTAGAATCCCAACATGGCCATTTGTTTTAAAAAACTGAAGCTTCTGGAAGTAACAGTTTCCATGTCCTTACTTAAAAACGGTAATAACGATATCTAACAGGATCATTTTGAGAAGTAAGAGATACAGTGAGAAGGCCTGACTCGGAGAAAATAGTTCATTTCCCCTCTTATTTCAGAGAAACTACTTTCAGAAAAATACCTCCAGCACTGAGATTCCAGCTCTTGTTTCCATTTTAATCAAGTATCTCCTCTTTCTGCTGAAGCAAGGAGAAACTGATGAACAACAAAGATGTATTACTAGGAATTAAGTATTGAAAACTAAAATTTAAATCAGGGTATCATCTAGAAAACTGGAGCTTTAAATATTCATTAAGCCCACTAGAAGCCATAAAAATGTATACGGCTGATGAAACACTGATTATTTTTCTCTTCAAACTGGACTCTCTTCAACCTCCACCCCAGCTGACACAAGATTCTAGAGGATCCTGTCCCAAGTCCAGAGAATTCTGGTGAGGCTTGATACCTGACAGAAACCTTCTGTTGAATGATCAGTTAAACTAGTCTAAAAAATGCTGTGTGAGTTTCTAGAAAAGTTACCCTGTATCAGGTAATACGAGTTCATGTTTGTCAATACAATTCATTATTAAACAACACTAAAAAATGCCTTGAAAAACAGATATAAAAACATAAATTCCCTTATCTCCAGAACTTTGTTTTCAAAAGTTTATACATAATTTTATGAATTCTCTAATTTTTTCTCTGCTGAAACGGACACAGATATTCATTTAGAAATTAGTCATTCCCATCATTTCCTAATGAATTACATATAATTTGTGAAATTAAAACTTGACTAACTTTGAAATAAATTAGATTTCTCTTGAACAGAAAATTTCAGTATCATTTCTACACCACTAACAGATTTAACTCAGTTCTAAAAAAAGTTACAAAAAAAAAAAAAAACCCACACATGAGAAACATTTTCATTAACAAAAACCAATGTTCTGAGGAAATAAATGCAAGGTATTTAGTGGCAGACTCATCCAGAAGATTATAATCCTAGTATTTTTACACTCTGACTTAAGCTGCTCTCAAACATCTGGCATTCTAACTCTATTACTCATTGGGTCCTTTTCTCCCTTTCAGAAAGGATGTTTATGACTTAGTAATTAATGTTCTAGCTTTATACAGAAATTTACCGAAGTAAGAGTAAATATTCTCAGATGTGTGCAATCTACAGTACAAAATATATTAATGAAACTTAGATGAAATGGCAATATGCTTTCCTAAGATATATCTAATTAAAATAATACATTAAAAATAATATATTGTAATATTTCCTGAAGACACCTACCACAGACTGTTAGTGAAAGTTTTATATACATAAATATTAACTTAAGTTTCCAGGTATATACATGCCGTTCTTGCTTAAGTTACAAGTCCTTCAAAATTCTACTTAGAGCGTATTCGATGCCAGGCAGTCTGCTCCATTCTGGGCCTTGAATTTAAGTGAGAAAAAGTTTACTGTCAAATTCAACATGTTTGGATAAAGACACATACCCATCAAATCCAGATACAGACTATTTCCATCACCCTTCTTCCAGCCAATCCCCACATACCACTGGACAATCACTACTGCTTGGTGTTTTTTTTTATTTTGTTTTTTTGTTTGTTTGTGGGGTTTTTTTTGCCTTTCTTGAATTTCATATGAATGGAATGGCACAGGCAGCTCTCTTTTGTCTCTGACCTCTTCTGTTCAACATTGACTTTTAAGATTCATCCAGTTGTATGTATCAGTAGTTCATTTTTTCTCCCATTGCTCAGTACTATCCTCTTGTATAAATATACAGAGTTTATGTTATGAATACTGATGATGTTGATATTCATGTACACATATTTGTGGGATATATGTTTTTATCTTTATGGATAAATACCAGGAAACAGAACCTCTGGGTTGGAGGCTAGGTATATATTAGATAGGCAGAGGGCACATACAAACTTTACAGGAAACTATGAAATTGTTTTTCAAGGCGGCTGTACCATTTTATACTCCCACCAGCAAATTCTAAGAGTGCCAGCGAATACACACACTTGCTGCTATTTGGTGATGTCCATCTTTATCATCAAATTCCACAGCTGTAAAATAGTCCCTGTGAAGTTTTAATTTGAAATTTGTGTTCTTTCTATTAATGTTCTTAACATCTTTTCATGTGCTATTGGCATCTTTTAGAAAGCGTGTGTTCAAGTTTTTCTGCTAACATCTTTAGCTTTTAATTTTGAAATAATTTCAGAATTAGAAAATAGTTAAAAAAAAAAAGTCCCAAGAACTCCTGTATGCCCTTCCCTCAGCTTCTCCAAATGTTGACTTCTCACATAAGCCTCACGCAATGACCACTAAATTATGCTACAGTGCTGTTAATTCATCCATAGACCTTCTTCTATTTCACCAATTAACCCACTTAGATCTTTTTCTTCGGGATCCAATCCAGGATTCCGCAGTACATTTGGTTGTCATGTCCACTCAGTTTCCTTCCTCCAATCTGAGACAGTTGCTCAGTTTTTGTTGTTCATGACCTTGACATTTTTGAAGAGTACTGGTCAGTTATTTGGTAGAATGTTTCTTAGTTTGAATTGTCTGATACTGCCTTATATTTACCTTCAGGTTAGGCATTTTTGGCAAGAAAAGAAAGCAATGCTGTACCCTTCTCAGGGATCACAGCAGGTGCTGTGCAATGTTGACATTTCTTGTTATTGGCTTTGTTAACTTTGACCACTTGGGTTTCTCACAGGTTTCTCCCCTACAGTGCTGTTATTTTTCTGTTATTAATAAATATCTTGTGGAGAGATCCTTTGAGACAATGTAAATATCCCGATTCTTCTACTTTCACTTACTAATTTAGCATCGAACAAGCATTCTTACTTGTAACAATTTTTACCATGGTGTTGGTCAAGTACTTTTTTTCTAGTTCCCTCATTTCTTCCACGTTTATTAATGGAATTGTACTATAAGGAATAATTATTCCTTTCCCTCACCTATATATTTATTGTATATGGAATTATGGATGTTTAATTTATACTATGGGTTATAAACCATGACTACCATCCATTTATTTTGTTATTTAAGCTATCCCAGAATGGCTCTTGGGAGCTCCTTCAGCTTGGCTCTTGGGCACTCCTGACATGCCCCCCTCTTTTATCTTTGGAAGACCACCTTATTTTCTGGTTCCATAAGTTGTTCCAAGATCACAGTATATGTTCCTGGCGCCAGAAGTGAATGGGACCATTTTCTCCAAATATTCTGACCTTTTTGTTTGTTATTTACTAGAAATCAAGATCTACAGCTAGGTGGGCTTAACACTACTGGCTATCACTGTTTCTGGACATTCTCAGAGACAGAACAAGAAGTGTATGTGGTGTGTGTGACACATATATGTGTGTGTATACACACACACATGCATACATATAGATATATAAACAAACATATAAACCTATTTCGGTACTATATATATATATACTGATTAGGAATCATGAGTTGATACTCCTATTTCTTATTTCAATCCAATCCCACAGGATTCATTTTTTACTTACAACTACAGGATTCATTCTTTACTTACAACCAAACTCATTAGTTTCTGGTTTATCCTTCCTGTACAAATAAACATAAATATGCATATGCATATATACATATATTAGATATTGTATTTTCACCTATCTTGAATTAACAGTAGCATTATATAGATACACTTTTGCAATCTGCTTTTTCCTTTTAATAAAATGTCCTCTATATCAATTCTGAGATCTTTCTCATTCTTTCATAAAGCTGTACCATACTCCATGGATGGACGGATCAACCCACCGTTGATTTAATCACTCTCCTATGTATGCGTATTTAGGTTGTTTCTAAAGTTCTGTAATAACAAACTAAGTTACAGCAATTTTTTATTTTAATTGGGTGATCTGTGTTTTTCTTAAGAGCAATCTACGCCTATTAATGTATTCACTCTATGTCATGTAAATAAACCATTGGTCAGATGTGTAAGATGTACCTTAAAATATTTTCTTCATTCTGTACTTCCCACTGTATTTTCTTCATGGTATCATTTGATGAACAGATTTTAAAATGTTGATGAAGTTCAAACTTTTGATGAAAAGAAGGCAGAAAAGGGCTTTAAAAAGTCTTAAGAGTTACTGAATAAGAGTTTCTTATTTTTAAAAATAGCTCACATATGCAAACTGTAAATATACAGTTTAGGCAACTATTCAAGCCCATTATAATAGTATCGGAGAAACAGAAAGTATCATTTCCCTGCAGCCAGACTGCTGGCAGGACAGAAAGGCGAGTCCTCATCCAAACTTCTGTATCATGCAGATAAACGAGCCGGAAGGTGTGGACGAGATGAACAATCATGGTGAGAGATGGAAGGACTAAGAGACACACTTGGTCCAGACACCATGAGAAAGGCTACTGAGCAAAGAGAACGGACACAGGGTGAGAAGCTCTTTCTTAGCTTTTTTTTTGCTGAAAGCAGACCAAAGCAAGTGAGCCCAGTGTACATGGCCAGTTCTGGGACTGGAAAGGGTCTCAAGAGCCTGACTCTAAAGAAACCACAGCCTATCTGGCTGTGGCTTTCCTGGCAGAAAGGGATGAGACATGGCTGCAGAATAATGATGTCCGTGGCTCACAGATGTCTGTCACGACAGGTCATAGAAATCCCTGGGACACTCAGGTCTTCTAGTTCTAAGATCTGCTACAGCAAAGAAAAGAGACACCAAAATGAAATTCACCAGGGCGACCTCTGGCCAAAGATGCCACTTGAAAGTAAGAAGAAAGTTTATTTTTTCATGAGCTGCTTAAAATTAAAGAGACCTTGTAGTGGGCCTTATTTTAGCTCAGCTGTGGCCCATTTCCTCCTTCTCCCTTCCCCAAAGAACTTGAAATACGCCCCCTTTCCACCTCCTCCTACATAGTTTATCTGCTTGAAGGGTGCGAACTCCAATCTCAGCCCAAGGGAAATTCTTAATCCAAGGGGTAATACCAATCCCCTTGTCAACAGCTCTCACAAGCCACCACATAACTCCAAGGCCAAAGGTTTGCTGAGGACGTCTGGAAAAACAAAGCTCTCTCATTCTTTTTTTTTTTTTTTTAAATGAGAATTCTCTCTTTTCCTGTGCATAAATGAGAAAGCATAGCTCTAGTCACTTCTGGAGGCCAGCCCTGGAGTAAAATGGGCACTCAGAGGAGAGAACAGAGAGAAGAAAAGAACCTGGATCTCGACATTTTTATTCTCCTGTGTTAGCCAGTCCTGACACCTGCTTTCCTTCTGGATTTTCAGCATGTGAGCCGGTAATAGTTTTTATTATTGAAGTCTATGTGCATTGGATTTCTGAAAATTAATTACAGCCAAAAACATCCTAAGTGACAGAATATCCTACTTAACATCCAATACCTTTGCCTTAGCTATTTTCTTCCTACCTTGCATTTAAGCTTGGTGTTCAGTTCTAACCGTGTAGTAGGAGGAAGTAAGAGTAAGCACAATTCATGTTCCACATGAAAGATAGGAGAATGTAATTATGCTTTAAGTCTCAATCCTGAATTCAGCAGAATACGTGGCTTTTTAGTAATCTCACCGAAGTTCAGCAATAGCTAAAGAATGAGAAGGATGTGTCAGCAATTTTCCAAAATTTAAGTAGTAGTTACTGAAATAAGCTCTTGTGATATAAACTCAAAATTCTAGAAGATAAACTCTAGAATTCTAATATAAACGCTAAATTCTAATATAAACTCTAGAATTCTAAGGATGCCTGGGTGGCTCAATTGGTTAAGAGTCTGCCTTCAGGTTACATCATGATCCTGGGATCCTGGGATCCTGGGATCGAGCCCATCGGGCTCCTTGCTTGTCAGGGAGCTGTTTCTCCCCCTCCCTCTACATGCTGCTTCCCCTTCTTGTGCTCTCTCTTTGTCAAATAAATAAATACAATCTTTAAAAAACTGAATTCTAAAAATGTGCATGTATGGTATTCACATGGCCAAACAAATAAGATGGAATTTCTTCTTAGTATCATCTAAAGGATGCCTTAGATCCTATTCGTCAAGGTAATTTTCATCCGTTGGTGAGTATTCCAATTCCTATGACAAATTAATCATCTTAAAGACTATTCTGTTAAAAGCATAGTGCTCTAATGTGACAACTGGAAGTACCACATTCTAGAAGACATAATCTCTACTGCAAGTAAAGAGCTAAATTCTAGGGCCAGATAAACAATAATTTTGCATAACTAATTGAAACTTTAAAAATTCAGCTCCTTTGCTCTAAAAAGCAAAATGTAAACAAGACATGCCACAACTATGAACAAATACTCATATATTCATTGTTAGGACAAAATAACCTACCTATAAATCACTTGAAGTAAATGGACCACACTTACTGAATAATTACGAAGTTGAACATTACCCCCAAGCAATCGCCAAAATGCAATCTCTACACGCAAGTTTGGTTACTGCCATGTACAGTCAAGGTCTTAAAGTATTCTACCCACTAAATAACACTAGCAATGTGTACGGCCTTCCACCTTAGATTCTGGAAAGGTGACATAATCATCAACGACTTTTAAAACAAACTAGAAAGATTTGCTCCACATGAAAATATTTTCACAGGATATTTGGGCTAAACCACATCTGCTGTTTTATGGTATCATGAAAATATTTACAAGACCTTTGGTATGGTTAATAAATCACATTTAAAATTACAACTCCTAGGGGCGCCTGGGTGGCTCAGTGGTTAAAGCCCCTGCCTTCAGCTCAGGTCATGATCCCAAGGTCCTGGGATCGAGCCTCACATCGAGCTCTCTGCTCAGCAGGGAGCCTGCCTCCTCCTCCTCCTCTCTCTCTCTGCCTGCCTCTCTGCCTACTTGTGATCTGTCAAATAAATTAAAAAAAAAATCTAAAAAAAAAAATTACAACTCCTAGCCCCCAAGATCCTAGTTATATGCTATTTAGGACACTAAGCTCTGTGGAGCTTGCTTCGTTCCTGATTTGAACAAATTATAAAAAGATATTTGCAATATGATACTAAAGAAAATTTCAATGACTACTCTTTTAGTAATAATTCTATTTAACACTTTTAAGTGGCAATTTTAGTTACATTTTTAAAAAGAGACCAATCTCTTAAGATAGATATTAAAGAATTTATGGAGGTTGGACATGATTGAAACATAATCCAGTAAGGCAGAAAAGGGGATATATTGATAATCGTGGAACCTGAGTGATGAATACATGAGAGTTCATTATACAATTTTATGTATTTTTAATATAAAATTCTCCAAAATAAAGTAAAAAGCACTTATTTTATAATATGAGGAATGAAAAGCAGACTGGTTTGGTTGATTTTCTTTTTCAGCTTAAGGATAAACAAAACCACTCTGAAATAGGATTTTATTTTTTTTAAATTTCAATTGCTTTACTGAAATATAATTTATACCCCTATAATTCACCCATTGTAAATGTACAGTTTATTGATTTTTAGTTAGTTTATTCCATTGTACAACCATCAGAACAATGATTTTTAATTTTAAGCCAAGAGAATTTTTTTTCAGTTGGGAGTATTTTTAATTTTTTGCTGTTGTGAAACAAAGTTCTACTCAACAATGGTTATCATAACAGCTTAACTATGCTTTAGAAATATGCTTATTTTTCTCTTCTTGAAATATCAGTAATCCAAAAAAATAAACACCAAACCCAACCCAGTATTTATCAGCAACTAGTTTTTGAGACTAAAGCCATCTTTCCCCCCCTCCATCTTTATTGACATATTTTCTCCTTGCCAAGTTATGAGGAAGAAAGACACATTTCCTTTCCTTTTCCATATAACTTCTCCATTGGCAGAAGGCCACACCAGCAGCAGTGGGCAAACTCGAGATCTGAACTGGCTCTTCTGTGTTTCTACAGCTAGTTCAGGGCAGCCCCGGGGATGGTTCCCACCCCCCATTCCAGGCCCCCGTAGGAAGAGCAGAATATAATTTATCTTTCCCACTTCTCAGGAAAAGAAAAAAACAAAACAAAACAAAAAAACAAAAAACCTGAATACACTAGAGTAGGCCTGCACAGCACGGTGCTATCAGGGAAACCAATTTTGCTGCTACTCCACCACCACCTCTGGCCAGGCCTAGAGGCTAGAGTGAAGTTACCATCCAGCTAACAATGGCTCCCAGTATTTATTTCTATATAAGTCCTCTATGTTACTTCAGTGGCACCCATAGGAATTGGCATGTGTGCTTTCATTTTCAAAATTTCCAGTCTCAGCTGAGAAAGTATAATGGAATCCTATAGGCTTTTCACATGGGTGAAACATAACTTAATATTAGAATAATTCATTTTGGACACTTGCCATTAATATATACAATTTGTAACCGATATCCCTTACTTTAAAAAAAGAAAGCGTAGAAGACTTTTGTTGGAAGGTTTATAGATACCACAAATAAAATATTATGATTTTATAATCACTCATAATACTCAAATCTCACTGTTTGGAGTATTTAGAAAAAAATCTATACTCCTGAGGAAGTGTTGCATATATCTGGGCACTCATGATCACAATTAATCATGCATCAAACACAGAGTAACTGGTTTATTATCCAAACACTTATATGTGTGAAAGGAGGTGCTATTAAAACCTGCAGCAGGATAACAGGAAAAGCCAAAACTTTCCCAGGCAAACTGGGTCACATGATTGCTCTAGTTACATGTCAATGCAAAAAACATTTTAGATCAATGGGACTTAGCTATAATTCCCAATTCTTTGGGGTGTATAGTGAAATCTCTACAATAGTTATTCTCAAACTTCTTTGGAAAGCTGTAGCCACCAGTACAGAAGAAACTAAAAGGGATCTCTTTTCAAATCTCATCCTTTGAACTCTGATATTTTACCTTTACACCATTAAAATCCTCATCTTTATATTTATATGTCAATGAACTATAGATGTGAATGAACTATACTGAGTATAGGAAAACATTACAATTTATCAAACAAAATTATGAAAATCACCCAACTGTAGAAATTATTTTTTCACCCAATTTTAAAAGTCTGAAAACAACATCCAGTTCTAGGGAAGACACATTCATTTCCCAACCAAATCATTTAATTGTTTAAGAAATATATTGCCCAAACCACTAGCACTATAAAATACCAGTGACAATTTTGAGACTCAGAGTGTGCACTTAAATTAGAAATCCAAAATAGAGAAAAAGAATGACCCTGGTAGTGCTCCCCACAACTATTTATATCATTTGGATAGTTCTAGAATTTGAATAGCATTTCGATTTCTTTTAAGGTCTCCTCACACTAAAAATGCCATAATTAACATTCTCAGCAGCATTTATGTCTATGAACATTAAAGCCCAAATCAAACTAAAAAATTAAAAACAGCTGGAATTTATAAACCAAAAGGATTTTCTCCTCTGGTAAAGAGATTATAATGAAGTGTGGCCCAATTTTATGAACTTATTAGTCCGACTAAATGAATTTACATTCTGCAGCACTCCAGTAACTTTCTAAGTTGGAGCACTGCCCAAAAATGAAATGGGGACTTTTTTCTTGTTGCTTTTTATGCAGAAGTCAATGATTTACATTTAAAAATTAAATTACAGAATAAAATACATGGCATTAAGAAATCAAGTCAAGAGTACTAATGCATAAAGTTGAAACATGATACAGAGTTGAGTAATGTGATATGCTTCTTTTATGAAGCTAAAATGGTTACAATGGGTGACTAATAACAATGTGAGTTTCCCCTCTCAAGAAACAAGCAAAATACAGGCTAAAATTATTTCTGAATGAACTTCTAAAACGATTAGCATCATTCATTTAGACACTCTGGTATTAAGATGATACCAGCTTCAATACGGGTTCTGTCAGCTTGCTCCACTTAGGTAAGAAGATCTCAAGCAGACTCCACTCTGAGCATGGAGCCCAAGGTGAGGCTCCACCCCCCCACCCTGAGGTCACAACCTGAGCTGAAATCAAGAGTGGGTAGCTCAATCAGCTGAGCCACCCAGGCGCCCCTATACTAGTATTTAGAGCAAACCATCTGAGGACACCATCAAATATTCTTCCCTTTCCCTAAGCAATCACTACAATATCTGCTCGTACTATTTTGTATTTTTATTTAAAATTACCAACTGCTATTTGCAAAAGTCTCTATTTTCAGGCATGGCCACTTGGCGTGTTCAGTATCTGAATCTAGAGGAGAGATGAGGTAACACATAGCCACTTGAGAAGTGCCTTAACAGGAAAGACTGTGTATGCAGTCACACATGGAAATAAAGGACATTCAAATTTACCTTTGATATCTGTTGCCCAAAACAATGTTTTCCCTTAGCTGAAATTTACCATTGCATTGATCCTGTATGTAAAAAATGGCTTGAGTTTCTTAATGTCATCCATAAGAATGTGAGAAATTTGAGCAAATCACTATGACTAACACCCTTAACAATGAAAGTCATTTTGGCAGACAAAGGAGAGGTCAGAAAAACCAACACAGAAAAGGAACTGAAGTAAGCTATCAAAAGTGTTGAGAACAATTTAAAAATAGTAATAGATATAAATTGCATCCAAAGACCATCATTAAGCATTGAATTACAGTGCACCGCAGAGACCCAATTCAAAAGATAATAATCTTTCATTTTCTCCTATAGTTAAAATTTTTAATATTGTATCTCCCAAGATCTGATACAAGACAGACATTCAACAACTACCTATGACTTTGAGGAGACTCTGGAAATCCAGGTTTATAGTTCATTCATTCCCCTACCATTTACTAGGTATTGTGTAACTTGCAGGAATAAAAAACTAAACAAGGCAAGGTCCCTGCTCTTAGCAGTCCAGTAGGAAGACATAAACGGGCCATTTTAATAGAGCCTGTTAAGACCTGTGGTGGGGCAAGCTCAGGTGTCACGGGACACACAGGATTCAAGGGAGCTTCGTGGAGGCAGCCACCTCTAAAATGAGAACCAAAGCTTTAAGGGGGAGCTGGCTGGCACAGCGCAGAGAGGGGGGGGGGAGGAAAGAGTGAGCGATCAAACAGGAGACTGCGTGTGCAAAGGCCCTGGGTGGGATGGGCAGCCACACAGACACATGGGAGGAACAGACACTTTCGTAAGTGAAGTGCAGGGGGAGAACAGATTCTGACGCATGACTGGAAAGCAATAAAGCTAGAGCGGTAGGCAGGTTCCTGAGCTCATACAGAATGCTGAGGAACCCTGAAAAGCAAAGCAGAGGAGAAGAGTGAATGCTGGGGGTGGCCTCACTTGCTGTCTGTCACGCGCTCACCCGCACCAGCCTCGCTGCACACACGGATTCAAAGTGGGGCCTCTGCATCCGTACTGTTGTGCACCTTCTGATGAAGGCCAGGCTTGCAGGAGGCAAGGTGAGTTGTGTCAACACAGTTCATGACCTGTGGTGCCTGCAGGCCTTATGGCAGAAACGGGGTCTGCAGTTCAGCTCAGGCTCCCATCCGTCCTCCCCTTTCCCCAGCTGCCCTCCGGATGTCCCTCCGGGGGGCATCGGAGTCTGCCTCTGGTTGAGACTACTGCGAGTGATGCCACAGGGAGGGGAATGTGTCTTCCAGGCTCTCCAGGTTCCTAATATGTGACAAGTGCGAGGACAACTATAAAGACGCAGAGGACATGCACATGGCTAGTTGTCACAAGCACCGGAAGGCACAGTTCTTAACATCTGCTAAGACGTCCCATATACCTGGCTGTCAGAAGCTGTACGGGGCCCACAGTTCTCTAAAGACATTTTATCAAAGTTGTTTTTTTTTTTTTTAAATATGTTGGGGAGATAAAACAGGTAAGAATTGAAGTATAAAAAGAAACTCTCCATTGTTTGGAAGAATGTGGGACCTTTCAAAGTTCTGTGGACAGATGTTCAAGTTTTTTTTTTTTTCCCCCTCCTCTGTGATCAAACCCTAGAAGCTCCAGGGAAGCTGTATGTGAGATTTGGTGTTGTTCCCCTCTTCTCTCACGAGGATGGTGTTTAGTTAGTACACAAAGGGCAGTCTGATGGTCAGAGCACTGCGTGAGGTCCTCCATGGGCGCATATGTGTGCGGGAGGAGGAGGCAAACAACAGTTAAACAATAAGGGCACTAAGGTCAGTACTTGAAATTTCCTGGTCGCCATACTAAAAAGTAAAAATAAACAGGTGAAATAAATTTTAGTGCTTTTACTTAACTCAATTTCACCAAGATGATAATTCAATATAGTCTTATAAAAATTATGAAAGGTATTTCATATTTTTTCCTACTAAGTTTTCAAAATCTGATATGTATTTTACATTTACAACACATCTCAGTTAGGACTAACCACATTTCCAGTGTTCAAAACCCACATGGGGCTGGTATCTACCATATTGTATAGTTCAAGTTCAGAGTATTTTTACTAAACCTTTCATCTGCAACAAACCATAAGCCCATGAGAAGACAGAGACATTTCTCAAGGTAGAAGTAGCTAGCCTAGGATTAGGGGGTGGCTCTCACTGCCAGGAGATGGTAGTGTCACTGGGCTCTTGACAAGCTGCCTAGGGGCAGTGGAAATGCAGAGTGACAGTGGCTGGCTCAGGGGTGTAGTGATTCTGCACAGGTGATCAACTTACATAACATCTACCAAATCCCTCTTAGAGGACCAGAGCTATTCTGGATGTAAACTCTGTTAAGCTCTGTTTTCCAAAACACCTTTTCCATTCACTTCTATTATTTATGACTAAAGGTCTGGGCACAGATTTTTGCATGTTAATCATATCTTAAAATGGGTTTTTAAAAAATTATTTTTATTGACATATAATGCATTATTTGCCCCAGAGGTACATCTTACACAATTCACAGCACTCACCATAGCATATACCCCCCCCAACGTCCATAACCCAGCCACCCTATCGCCCACCCCTAGCAACCCTCAGTTTGTTTCCTGAGATTAAGAGTCTCTTATGGTTTGTCTCTCTCCCTGGTCCCATCTTGTTTCGTTTTTAAAATGTTTTTAAAGACTAAAGGTCTGGGGACAAAGATCTGGCTCTTCTTTGAAGAAGAAGAAGCAAGTCTTCAGTTTCTTTTACCTCACTTATACAATAGGGACAAATTAAAAATAAAATAAAATAAGATTAAATTAAATTAAAATGAAATGAAATAAAATGGGAAACATTTCTAGATGCTAAGTGTTATATCCGACAGAGTGGGTCTCTTATAACTTCTCTCACTTCCTCCGGGACTTATTGTTAAGGATGAAATGAGGCACCTCTCTGGAACTGTGAAGGGCGCTAACCAATCTACATCTTGGTTCCAAATGCCTTTATACAGATAAATTCCAACCTCCTTACCATGGTCTTTGAGGTCCTACAAGGTCCGGTCTCACCTCTGTGCCCTCACTCCATCATTTCCTTCATTTCATCTCCCCTTTTCCCACTTTCCAGCCACATGGGCCACTGCCTATTCCTCTTCCATTCTAGTCTCCCTCCTGCTCTGGGACCTTTGCACTGTGCCCAGGACAAATTTAGGGCTTTTATTTCCACTTCAAACTTTAAGTCCCAGTTACCTCTCCATGGAGCTTGGAGGGACCACACTGTCTAACATAACCATTTCCCTCCTTCCTAGATACTCTGGGAATTCTTCTTTATTTTACCTATTTGGTTATTTGTAAATTGCCAGTCTTCTCCTCTAAGCTATACTGTCTCTGATGGCAGTAGTGTTGTTCTGTACCCTGTGCCTCAAACAGCATCTGACACCCAGGAGATGCTCAAATTTTTCATCACTCCACGAATAAATGAGTGTCATTCAAATACATTTTAATCAGTAAGTACCAGGGCAAAGCCTTTCTTGGGCAGTTCTCTTTCATCATAAAAAGTATCTTTTCATTGACATTATGCTAAGTGACCAAAAGCTAGTCACAAAAAGACAAACACCTGATTCACGTACAGGAGGCACTTGCAGCAGTTAAATCCACAAAGACAGAAAGAGAAGTAGAGGTTACCGGGAGCAGAGCAGGGGAGAGGGGGCAAAGGTGAGTCATGGTCTGATGGGTACTGAGTTTCAGCTGGGGAACGAATGGAGGAGGACGGCGGTGAGGGCTGCATGACCCTGTGAAAGCACTTAGTGTCACTCAACAGTCTCCCCAGCAGCAGTTAGGATGGTAAATTTTACGTTTGGTGTATTTTCCCACAGTTTTTAAAAAGGTCACAATGATACAGATACCTATCAAACTAGCATAAAGTAAAAAGCATGGTAATACCCGCTGCAGGTAGGGCTGGAAATAGCTGCTGGTCAAAATATAAATTACTGTAACCTTTGGAAAGCAATCTGGCAATAACCTCTTAAAATCAAAATCTTCATGTGATTCAGAAATTTTAGTCTGGAAAACTACCAGATGTAATAAATATAATGATGTGTACAGGAAAAATCTTCTTGGAAGCATTCTCCCTCCATGTGGGAAGAGCCCATTGCACATATATTTTTGTACTCCTGTGGGCCCTGCATTTACTGGACGAGTAAAGCAAACATCACAACACCAACTGGCTCTCATATAATTCCCTGCTATGCTCAAAGGACAGATATTTATTTGGTCTTCATTCTTGTTTTCTAAAATTTCACAGAAAACACTTTCTTATATAACAGGGGAAAAGACTACTTATTAAAAAGCTAGCCAAATGATGCAATTTAATCATCAGATCAACTATCCCCCAGGCTTAAAAGTTTTAAAGTCTACTACAGAGTAAAGAGGACTAGTTCCTACGTGTAAGAACTTATGCATAGTTCTTATGTATAAGAAACCGAGGCATATGAATGAATCACATTAAGCCTTAAACATTTCCCGAAACATAATGCAAATCAAAACTTTTATATCTACTGAGGGAGACAAAGTTAAGGCATTAAGGAAACACTATCAGAATGATTCTAACAAGGGGGCACCGGGGTGGCTCAGTGGGTTAAAGCCTCTGCCTTTGGCTCAGGTCATGATCCCAGGGGATCAAGCCCCTCATTGGGCTTCTCTGCTCAGCAGGGAGCCTGCTTCTTCCCTCTCTCTCTGCCTGCCTCTCTGCCTGGTTGTGATCTCTGTCTGTCAAATGAATAAATAAAATCTTAAAAAAGAAGAAGAAGAAAATGATTCTAACAAAAGTAGGAACATAATTGGTTGCAAGGTTACCATTTTAGGTAGAAGGATTTCTCCAGATTTTTTTTTCCTCTTTAAATAAGATAGGTACTTGGCTGTAAAGGTTTTTTTTTGTTTTGTTTTGTTTTGTTTTTTTAAACTCTGGGAAAGATGATCCCATGATAAATAGGAACTCAACTATCACTAATAAGCTGATGACTATTATGAAAAATAACTCAGAAAAAAAGCTAATTTTCTTTCATTTAACTGCCCCAGTGATTCATTTTAAAAAGGATTTCCAGTCTCCCCTGAGTCTCCGTTCTGAGTTCTGTGTAAGACCAGACCTGCTTTCCTGGATTTCAAGGGTTCCATGGCACCTTCTGATGCACAAGAATAAGATGTGCCATGGGAAGACTCGTTTTTAGCATTTTTATTTCAACGAATACAGACTTCGTTAGGGACGTGCCTCCTTTAAATGAGGTTCACGTGAACGGCTCTCGGTAGTGCTCACCACTAGCTCCCTATGCCCTAAATATGTCAAAGAAAAGCTAAATGAGATATTTGCAAATCGAAAATATGAAGCCATTCCCATGTCTTATGAAGGTACAGAGCATCTGAAGTCTTGGAAAGAGAATCATCTGTTGATTTTAACAATGCACCAAGAATGACCTTGGGACCAGTTTATTGAAGAAAGGTGCTGTGTGATTCCTACTGTAATTTCTGCATTGGAAAAGTTTCCTGTAGTTAGATCTTTACAACGGGCACTATGCAAAGTTATTAAAATGGGTAGGTTTGAGGGACAGTCATTTATGTAAGAGAATGAGTTTGTGTTACAGTAAGTTCTGGCTAATATGTACCAACAGGGTTAGCCATATATATAGGTGGGACCGGCAGTTAACTACTGGCCAAATCACCAGCTTGACAGATGGAGCCTATAGTCCGAGCCGGAGACATTTATTGACTTCCTTGGTTTAAAACGCCAGTGACACAACAGCCATCCTCAGTGAACAGCACCCTCTCCGTCTAACACATATATTTGCTTCTAGGGGGTTAGCCACAGGTTTTGGAATGAGTAAGGTGGGCATCCCAGGCATTCCCAGGGAAAACCATTACAAGTTTAAAAAAATATATTTTTGGACACTGTAAATCAACTCCTGGTTAAAATTTTTAACCAATGGCACACTCTCCACTTTTCTCCAATAAGTCAGACTCCAAGGGTAATTAGCTCTTTTGTCAGGACCTTATGGAGTCAGGTTCAGACTGAGTCCAAGCTTTGTCATTTACCAGCTGTGTGAGCCTCAGTCACTCAGCTGCAAGTGTTTACTAGTCTGAAGACACATGCAAACATAAAGGTGTTGTGATCACAATGGTACAGAACGATATGGAAGTGAGCTTTGCTGTGTATTTCTTCCTAGGAGCAAGCCCACAGCGTCTTAACTTAAGCTACCAGCATATTTTGGTTTCTGTAGACTTGGTCTTGAAAGGAGACAAAGTGACTAATGCAGAGATACATATTTTTAAATCCATTATTGCTTTTCCTTCTCTTTCTGCTAAACGTTTTTTAAAGATACTTCCGTATTAGGACTATGTAGGCAAAATTGTAGTAAAATTTTGTTGCAAGTTAGAATTTAAACTACTCTTTTTAGAAAAATTACAGTTTAGGACTTTTGATCTGTGCCCATATCTAATATCATGCAGTGAATCTCTTCTACAAAATAGTATTAAATAGTATTATAGCTTTTAATGTTACCCATTACCCTATTTGATAACAGAACAGAGCTATTTTAACAACTGAGAAGGCTGCTTAACTCAGGTCTGCATCTGATTTCAATGGTATTTATTCTCACTGGGATTCAAAGAAGCTCCTTACTGGTTTCAGAAACGCATTTTATATTTAGTACCTGACTGAGGGGAAGGTGGTTAGAATGTGATACACAAAATTATTGTTCCTCTGACATTTTATACACTATTCCACCAAGTATCCACTTAGAGAGTTTTGCGTAATCTGTGGTGTATGTCCAGTCTGGCAAGTAACAACAACACGAACAGCTATCATTTACCGAACGACTGTAACAAACCAGTGATTGGCATACATAGTCTCCAACTGCCAAGACAACATGCTGAATGAGGTATTACTTGGTCTTCATTCTACAGCTGGGAATCCAGGAGCTACTAATAACTTGCCCCAGTAATACAACATGTAAAACCAAACAAAAGAGAGCTTGGTTTCACAAAGACCTGTGTGTACTCCTGCCTCTGACATTCGCTGGGCAACTGTGCACACAGGACACTACTTACTGCCTACAGAAACCATACCAAAATAAAACTGCAGAATCTCCATTTCAGTGCCTCGCTCATCACGGCAGTTATGAACAGCCTGTACAGTCACCCTAGACTCTGAACACAGGCCCCAAAGGTTACTATTGTGGAAGAATATGGCACATCTTAACTGAATATAAAAAATGAGATCTTATCATCTAGTTTCAGTTATGATTAAAATTAAAAACCAAGACAGCATAATGGTGGTTGCTGAGGGCCAGGGGAAGGGGAGAGTATATAGTTCTTATTTAATAGGCATAGAGTTTCAGTCTTACAAGATGGAAAGAGTTATGGAGATGGTTGGTTGTGATTGCACAGTGACATGAATATAGTTAATACCACTGAACTATACATTTAAAAAGGTAAGATGTAGGGGTACCTGGGTGGATCAGTGGGTTAAAGCCTCTGTCTTCCGCTCGGGTCATGGTCCCAGGGTCCTGGGATTGAGCCCCACATTGGGTTCTCTGCTCAGCACGGAGCCGGCTTCCTCATCTCTCTGCCTGCCTCTCTGCCTACTTGTGATCTCTGTCTGTCAAATAAATAAAATCTTTAAAAAAATGGTAAGATGTAAAATATATGTATATGTATTTATATGTAATATATAATGTTACAATAAAAACTAAAACAAACCAAAAAGAAACACTGAGCTTTATTAGACTGAATCTGAATATACTTAGATGGAAACTATGTTTTAGTAAATGGAATCATGACATATTTTCCATATGACAGCAAAAGTACTTTATTATATGATCCTAAACAGAATATTTATCCTATGATCTACCTGTGTAATATAAAAAGAAACCACTGTCTGGCATTGATATAGAATGGATTCTTAATTAGCCCTTCAATGAGTGGGTACATGCAATGTGTTCTAGAAACCTGAATATAAGAAAATGTTTGGTGTCCCCTTGTTAGAATATATGAAAGAGAACAGACGCTCTTCCCATGTATATGTAGAAATTTCTATTTTAAAAGACACTGATCTAGGTGCACGTGGGTGGCTTAGTCAGTTGGGTGTCCAACTCTTGATTTTCACTCAGGTCATGATCTCAGGTTTGTGATATCAAGCCCCATATTGGGCTCCATGCTAGGTGTGGAACCTGCTTGAAATTCTCCCTCTCGCTCTGTTCCACCCCCTGCTCACGTGTGTGCGCTCTCTCTCTAAAATAAAGAAGAGAGAGAGAGATACTGGTCTACAGTAGGCAGCATAATGCATCACAGGTACATCCCTCTCTACATAAAGATGTTCCTTTTAGAAATCGTTTTTCCCAAGGCAAATCACCTATAATGCATAGTAGAATGATATCATCATGCAATTATTAAAGGAAAAACTACACAGTGAAAGATGCTTGCTAATGTTTCAACTTACATCTTAAACATATTTCAGTAACCGAAAAAATTGTTTCATGCAGGGTGGATTTAAAAAAATTCCTTATTGAAAGTACCAGTCACAACTATTCAAAATGATACTCTTCTTGCAGTCCAATCAACGACAGGTTCTTCAGAAAACCATAATCAGATATGTTGAGCACATTTATTTATTTATTTTAAAGATTTTATTTATTTATTTGTCAGAGTTAGAGAGAAGGTGTGTGTGCATGCACAAGCAGGGGGAGCAGCAGGCAGAGGGACACGCAGGCTCCCCACTTAACAAGGAGCCCAATGGGAGAGTGGATCCCAGGACCCTGGGATCATGACCTGAGCTGAAGGCAGACACTCAATCAACTGAGCCACCCAGGCATCCCTTTTTGAGTACATTTAATTTAAAAAATTTAAAGGGAAAGTGACAGTAATTTTATATCTAAAATCATTTAATAATGGCATTTCTACAATTAATGTATTCTCTTTAAAAACAGTGACTCTTATTAATGCCTATTAATGCTCTTTTAAAATTACTATTTCTTTTTAAATTGCAATATCAAGTCATATTGGATAGTAAAAAAAAAAAAAGCAGAGTTACTACTTATATAATGGTAAGTTATGGTAAAGACAAAACAGGAAAGCCTATTTCATTTTCCCACATAAATGAAAACTCATATTTTATGTTGCACTTCTTACTTGTTCCCCTGACTATAAGAGATAATTTGCTTGATTTTTTAAAATAATTTAAAAATTGCTTTAATCTTCTCATTTGTTTTTACAAAAGATGTGCTAATGGCTCAGGAAAGATTAATTTTTGATACTAAAATAATTTTTTTTGTTCTCATCCCCTCCTTGTGGGTCAGGACTATAAATGACAACTTACTCAGTCTCATAAATAGCTACCAGGACTTGAAAACTGCAATTTTCTGTTTACAAAAGGAAGTTCAACAGTGAGAATCTTTGTTTTAAAAAAAAAAAATCTTTCCTGGTTCCATTAGACTTTTACACAATTTGTACTGCTTTACTGGAAAAGACAAAGTTAATTCCTAAGGCTCAATATGATTATTTTGCTTTATAGGTAACTTTCAAAATACACTGGATGTATTTTAGGGGAAATAAAAAAAACCACATTGCTTAGAAGGAAGTAAGGAGTGATGTCAGGGATTGGCGTGCCTTTTTGTTAATGGGAATGGCAGCACACTCCCAGGGCCTTGTGCAGAGTAAGCACTCAGGAGTTTGCTGAACTGCATGAAGGTATGTGGGCTGCTGTGTGGTTCTACACTGGGGTGCACATGGGACATTATCTTCTCCATTTTCAATGACTGATTTCCCTCACTGGCCACGGTCCTGTTGTGTCCCTGCCTCTTCACGTGTCCTCTCAAACATGTGCTCTCCAGGCTCTGGACCTGGCTTTCCATGTTTCTGTGAGATCTGACCTTAGTCACTATTACAGCTCTGTTCTTTGAGTTGCTGGTTAAATTAATTAGGCAAAGGTCAGCTAATATTCCAAATATTTCAGTATTTGGAAGGTGGAACATAAATATTTTGAATTTTAAGTATCACCAATTAGAGGAACTAAAACTCCTCAAATAAATCTAAATCTTAATCAGATGTGTAAGTCCCACATTTGCTTTTAAAAAGTGAAAGGGAAGGTTGTTTGCAGGAATTTTTTGTCTAACATCATTTAATAATGGCATTTCTGGAACAATTTCTTCACCCATTCTTTTAAAACCAGTAATTTTTAGGTTGAATCGCTACATTGTACATCTGAAACTAATACAATACTCTATATTAATTATGCTGGAATTGAAATAATTTTTTAAAAAATTAAAAAAACAGTAATTTTTAAAGGATTTCTAATTAATGGCTACCAGTACTCCACTCCAATTCTTTTTCTGAATGCAACTCTATTTCATATTAGGTAGTGAAAAACGAAACAAAACAAAACAATTAGTACTTATGTAATGTTAGCAATATCAAATTGCTGAACCTGGTCCAACAGGGAAAATGCTATGGTGTGGGCCAGATGAAAAAGAATTAACCTAGACTAATTCTGCACTGGTTTTCCAATTAAGTGGTTCAACAAGAGTGGGAGGGTAAAAGAATACAGTATGTTTTAGAAATCTTGGTACAGTTAATTTTAAAAAAAGATAGTAAAAAGCAGTTGTGAACTTGCAAATGGTTAAGATGTTGTAAGAGTGTGAAAATGGTCTTTGTTCTTCATCTGTTTCTGTATTTAGGTGGATTAAATTTAAACCTGACCTTAAATTCGAAGGTCTCCCCACCATGCCCCCTTGGCACAATACTCACGAACAATATAGATCTGCCTAAACCGGTGACAAAGAGGTCAAAACTCCAAGTCGTGCCTAAAGTAATAGATGCTTTCCTTAAAGTTTTATTGGTTTTCCCTTCAAACCAAATATTTAACTGTACATAAAATAGCTACAGTTTAAATATTCCACGCTCTACTGAGAACCAACGTATATTGATTAAATTACTTCCTAAGAAGGGGAAAGTTCTTTTTTAAATGTAATATCTGTAAAGCAAGCCATTACTGTTTTTAAAGCATT
Source organism: Neogale vison (assembly GCF_020171115.1). Classification (NCBI taxonomy): domain Eukaryota; kingdom Metazoa; phylum Chordata; class Mammalia; order Carnivora; family Mustelidae; genus Neogale; species Neogale vison. The sequence goes on along the minus strand of NC_058101.1, from coordinate 144,975,479 downwards.
TTAAATGTATATAAACTCTTTTATATCTTCCTAACTCTGAGGGATGTGTAGGGGCTGATACTTCAATATTTATTTTTTCTGGTTTCTAGAACAGGTAACAGACATTCAATTATTTGTTCAAAGCATCAGAGTGACAGCACTATGGACTGAAGTCCACATTGTCTGACCCAAAGCCAACTCTCATTCTACTCTACCATCATTCTACGTAAAAAGGACTTTATTATTTTTAAAGATTTTATTTATTTGAGAAACAGCAAGAGTAAGAGAGATCACAGAGGCAGAGGGAGAAGCAGACGCCCCGCTCAGCAGAGAGCCTGATGTGGGGCTCGATCCCAGGACCCTGAGATCATGACCTCACCTGAAGGCAGATGCTTAACTGACTAGGCCATCGAGGTGCCCCTAAAAAGGAGTTTATTATTTATTTATTTCTATATTTTAAAGATTTTATTCATTTATTTGACAGAGAGAACACACAGCAGTTGGAGTGGCAGGCTTCCCACTGAACAAGGGGCCCGATGAGGGACTCCATCCCAGAACCCTGGAATCATGACTTGAGCCCAAGGCAGACGCTTAACCACCCAGGCACCCCTAAAAAGGAGTTTAAAGCCTATTTTCATATAGTTTTCTTATACAGCTTCTTACTGGGGGACTCCCTCAGTAAAGTGTGCAAACTGACGGGTAATATTTAAGTAGCCTTTCACTAAAAAATTAGTAAGTGATCAGTATGGCTTACAAGAGGGTGGTATGAATTTGGAAACTCAAGCCCTGGTTCTTCCTGATGAACTGGAGAAGAAAATAAAATATAAGAAGGGATTAGGAGGGAGGAGGAGGTATCTGCCTTGTAGTTTTCAAATTATATAATTTTGAATCCACTGAAATCGAAGAATATAATTTAATGAGTCTGAGCTATCCTACCTCAGGATATCCTATCCTATGGATATCTGCCTTGTAGTTTTCAAATTATATAATTTTGAATCCACTGAAATCGAAGAATATAATTTAATGCATCGGAGCTATCCTCAGTGATATATGTAACTTGAAATGTATGTTAAACTTCCTAAAAACCTCACCATGTCTACTCCTCAGCTAATTTGCTATAAGTGACTCTCCGCAGTTCTTCTTGACAATTATGATGTCCTTCTAGATTTAGATCCTTAATCTGTTGGTTTGTTTCATTCGCTTTATTTCATGTTTTACCATTAGAAAAGTAAACAAAACATTTTTGTAACCATGTATTAGGCTGTCAGATGCCAGCAGTTTAATGGAGCCTTTGGTCTTTTACCTGTGGAGAGAAAATATATTTCTCACTCTTCCTTAGGGATTGTTCTTTGCTCTCTGCGGCGTAAAAGTTCACTGTTAGTTAGCATCCCAGCACATAAAGGAAGGTGATGCTTTTGTAAATGTGACCTTACAGCCAACAAATTCCAAGGGCCAGCATTTACTGAAGAGCTCTGAATAGGGCTAACCTGGGGCAAAATGGAAAAAAATCTACATTGCTTACCAGAACTGTGAACGTCACTCCTTGCTGTCAGTCTGCTCTTCTCTAGGTACGGATTCTGTCTATGATGTGGAGGGAGGTGTGTGAGTGTGAGAGAGTGTGTGTGGGTGCACAGAGGGCTTTATGATAACAAACGTCTTCCTGACTTTTGAGGTTTTCCCTGTTCCTTAGCCCCAGAACAGCCATTACCAGGCGATCAAGTGAGGTGGGGCAAAGCTCTGGAAGTGTGTATGTGCTGCATGTATCTGCTTATCTCTAGAAATATCATTATCAACCGCTCTCTGTTTCCTGTCTAAAAAGTCAGGATGAGTAGTGAACACAGATACCACAAGTAAGGTTAAAAGGAAAAAAAAATCACTACACTACACTGGACATGTCTGTCCTTAAAAAGCAAACAAAATGTTACAGGGCAAATTTTAGGGGCTTGAAACACTGGCATCTTTTTATTTGATACAGAATTTTTCTGTCTTCTCAATCATAAATAGCTTCCTGTTGTGGCTCCCTAAGGGGTCATAAGCAGGTGAAATCATCATTTGGTACCTCTAATAGGAGAAGTAACAACAGCCCAAGTCCCCACAAAGACCACTTCAGGCAGCAGGCCTGTTCTACTGGTACTGCAGGCCCGACACCTTCGTCAGGCTTTCAGTTTCATTGTGTAGCTTCCCACACACCACAACAAAGAGCCAGAGGAACCACTGACAGCTATTGCCTAAAACTAAGCCCATCTGCCAAAACGCTGACTACTTAATGACGCAGTTTATTTTAAAATTTTCAAGAAACTATTTCCAGGTAGAAAGTGAACTTTTGCAGAATTTTGTCTCTGCTTTTCCTTTTCTACTTACCTGGATGGTTTTTCCCTTTTGGAGAACTGACTGCCACAGCCTAACCGGTTCTAAACTCCACTTTTCCATCATCTCTATTCTTAGAGTTCTTCCTTCCTCAGCCTCTATCAGAGACTTCCTTCTCCCAAACGAAGCTACCTTGGGGTCTTCCCAATTCTTCCCTCTCACCACTCAAGTCAGGCCTTTCACTGAGTGGCAACAATGCCGTCCCAAATTAGGTCCTTTCTACTCTCTACAGTCCCATTTCAGTAGTCCTCTTCTCCTCTAGGTGGCACCTAGAGGAGCCACTCACCATTCCACACCAAGAGACAAAACAGCCTAAGCCACTGTGTAATTTTCTCCACTGTAAAGAACTTTATAAAAAGACCTGACATATTTAAGAGAAGGGCTTCAATTTCTCATTCTAGTATGAGGGCCTTACATAAGCTGGCCCTCATGTCTTTGTTCAGTTGCCAACCTGCACAACTGGTCATGGGCCTTCTCTGGCCAGGCTGTCACTGAACAGGGCTTGCTCAAGTAAGTGGGCTCAGGTTCAGGCTCTAGATTTCCATTCCTTCTCCATTCTCTCCTCCTGATCCTCTTCATCTTTCCAGGACCCTATTTTGGCATTTGACTGTGGTCAATTTAGCAATTTTCATTTTCAGTAACAAAGTATCAAATCATGTAAATTGTACAATCCTAATTACACCACAAGTGCAAGGTCTGTAAGAGCAGCTTTGAGTGCTATGGCTCCTGGGTCTGTTTCTAAGCCACACGGTATAAAGCAGACAACAAAGAGCTGAGGAGTTTGCAGCTTTCAGCTTTGGATGAGGGGGGCCATTCTCACGATGGTTCTTTGCACCTGATAGGCTACATCTAATTTTTATCACACACAGGAAATGAAACACAGGAAGATAAAAGTTTTAAATAAAGCTTTAGATTAATATCAAGATGTTAAAGAGTACTTCAGGATGGTAATGGTAATTTTTTAAAAATATGGAGATCATGCCTTAAGAAAAAAAAAGAGACTACTCAATTTCTTTCCCATTAGGGCAACAGAAATTCAAATTAGAATTTCAACTTGGAATGGCTAGGAGTTAATTATTTAGAGTATAGCGAGATAACTGTTAAATTATAATGTGCTCTTCATAAGTGTTCTGAAGCCAGAGATGTTGCCCTACTTTTTGGTAGGTAAAAATAGTTGGGATCTTTGTAACTCTGTGAGAGGCAGTATAGCTTATGTGTTAAGCACACGGAGTCAGAATGCTTGGGTTTCCTGAGTTCAAATCCCACTTTCTTCAATCTGAGGGATCGTCAACTACTCACCTCTCACATGCCTCTGATGACTGATCTCTAATATGCAGACAGATAATAATCATTCCTATTTCATAGGATTATTAGGAGGATTAAAATGAGAATATAGAATAAGGTTCTTAGCATGATGAGCATAAAATAAGTACTCAAATATTTACTATTATTGCTATTAATTTCAAGAGTTGAAGGATCATAGCACAAAGGCTTGTTAAAAAATAGTCAATGTTTTAGCCACTCTGGAAAACAGTATGAAGTTTCCTCAAACAGTTGAAAACAGAGCTACCCTATGATCCAGCAATCACACTACTGGGTATTTACCCTAAAGACACAAATGTAGTGATCCGAAGGGGCACACGCACCTGAATGTTTATAGCAGTAATGTCCACAACAGCCAAACTACAGAAAAAGCCTAGACGTCCATCAGCAGATGAATGGATAAAGAAGATGTGGTATATATATACACAATAGAATACTATGCAGCCATCGAAAAATTAAATCTTGCCATTTGCACTGACAGGGATGGAACTAGAAAGTATTATGCTAAGCGAAATAAGTCAGAGAAGGGCAATTATCATATGATATCTCTATCATAAGAGGATATGAGGAATTTGAGTCAGGGTGGGGGGTCGTCGGGGTAGGGAGGGAAAAATGAAACAAGATGGGATCGGGAGGGAGACAAACCATAAGAGACTCTTAATCTCAGGAAACAAACTGAGGGTTGCTGGAGGGTGGGGTGGGAGGGATGGGGTGGTTGAGTGATGGACATTGGGGAGAGTATGTGGTACGGTGAGTGCTGTGAATTGTGTAAGACTGATGACTCACAGACCTGTACCCTGAAGTAAATAATACATTACGTGTTAATTAAAAAAAAAAAAAGTCTATGTTTTCCTTATAACAACAACTGCGTAGAGAGTTTAAAGATTCAAAACTCACAAACCTTGCAGCTGTAGGAAGACTGTCATGAGGAAAGAGCGAGATGAAACATGGAGGACTGGGCAGTGTGTGGCGTGCAGTAACTGCTCAATAAGTAGGAGCTGTTAGTATAGGAGCAGGTGGTTGACAGAAAAGGTATTTTTTTTTTTTTTAAGAACTGCTCCTTAAGATAAACTCAGATATTCCATTAACAGCAAAAAGAGTTACTTTTTAAATTTCAGATTACAATTCGCATGGAAGGAACAGACACATGAAAACCAATGCTCATGAAAATTTTCTTATCAACAGGCAATCCTTTACACTACTTTTTTAAGAACATCATAGGTCTTTGAGTTGACTGTTGGAAAGACAACAGCCAAAGGAGTGAGTGGCCAGTCCCTGCAAAAGTGTCAGAGTATATATTCTCTATATCATCCCCATTCCTGGCTCTATTTTTCTCTTTCTTGCTCTCACCTTTCCTTTGCCCTGTTTCCCCACCCCCCCACTAATTTTAGATTTCATTTTAACTTATGTAAAGTTGTCAGTTTCTTTGGATGTTTTTTTCTGGAATGAGATGGGTAGCAAACAAACACATAAGCATTTGAAAATTACTGGGCTTCTAATTTATACTTTACAAATTTGCTAAGTGAAGTGCACCTTAATTTAAAATTTTAAGCTATAAGACGTTCTCCTTGGATAATGCCAAATTACTCTTAGCTTACCTGTCCCTACTTCAAATCATTTTCTTTCTTTCTTTTTTTTTTTTTTAAGATTTATTTATATATTTGACAGAGATCACAAGTAGGCAGAGAGGCAGGCAGAGAGAGAGGAAGGGAAGCAGGCTCCCCACTGAGCAGAGAACCCAATGCAGGGTTCAAGTACAGGACCCTGGAAACATGACCCAAGCTGAAGGCAGAGGCTTTAACCCACTGAGCCACCCAGGTGCCCCTCAAATCATTTTCTAATAAATCACTTCAACATATTTTCTACTTCAGAGAAACAGTGACAGAAACAAGGGTGAATCCCATATATAGTCGACAAATACTGCACATGTTTGGCATTATCTTTGCATTTGATCAGCAAATCAAGTCTCCTTTATAGCATAGTACATTCTTTATCTAAATACCCATTTCTTGGGCAAACGTGTCTATTTTCATGGATGATGATTCCAAAAATACTTGTTTTCAATCTTGCCTTATTCCCCCCACACTTCAAATTCTCACAAGCAACATTCTGTTAGGCACACCTGAATGTCTTCCAGACATTTCAAACTAAGGGTCCTAAACCAAACTTCATTCCAGTCTTCTTTATCCTGACAATGCTGGCCCCCACCACCGCCTTTTCCCATTAACTACATAAATGGCTCCTTTCTTATGTCTGTCTGATCTCTCCATGACCCCTCACTAGAATGTACACTCCACCAGGGAAGGTATCTTTGTTCACCTGATCTTCATTCCAGATGTACCTAGGTATGCCTAGAATAGTGTCTGGCATTTGGTAGGTATTAAATAAATGTTTGCCCAGTTAATGAACCTTTCCTCCCATGCCCCCAAAGCTACTCCCTTTCCAATGTTCCTAATACCAGCAAATGAGCCTGGGGAATGAACCTAGATCTTTGCTTCTTTACGTCCTGTAGAGAACTGCCAATGTTCCTTCCCAGATAGTCTCATTAACTACCCCTCCTCTCAATGCCCAACACTGACGGACTAGTTCTTTCCCTGGGCATCTCTTATCAAAATGATTAAAAACAGCCACTGGAACTGTCCCTATTTAAATAGGCATACTGTCCTGAAGCCAGATATTAAATACAAAACTGAGCCTGCCATTCTGTTGCAGAAAACATCAGAGATTCTGTTTGGCACAAGGATAAGTTCAGGCCCCTCCTGATGGTCCAAGAACTGGACTCAACCTGCACATCTACTTTCACCTTCTATTACCTCACACCTCAAATTTTTGAAGTGGCTAACGGGAAATTGCTTTTGGTGCTGTGCAAATAGCCTATCCTCATTTTTCCTCACTATTGCCAATTCTTATATTTCAAGATTTAGTCTGGGGTCAATTCTTTAAGAAGCCTTCCCTGACCTTCCAAGTTGGCCTAAATGTCATGGCTTTGCATGTTCCCATAGCAACTAACTGAAGGGATATAAAAAATCTAGGCAAACATTTGCAATTAACACTAACTAAAGCCTTATGTTTATTTAAGGAGGAAAGGAGTGTTCATAAAAACCAAAAATATGATCTACTGGGCAGGTATTTATTTAAGCTCTTAAAATAAGTAATTAAAAAGAACCAGGTTACTTGGTTCCTAATATGTGGTAAAGGAAAGAAAAAAATCTTTAAAGAACTTTATGAGAAAACTGTAATCCAGAACAATCCTTGGTTTCCTATTCTGACTCAGAAGTTCTGTAAGAGTGACATGGACTTTAATTTTCTTTAGCCTCTTGTACATGGCTCATGGGGACACTGAGGGTTATATCATATCATGAACTGAAGACATCTAATAAATACACATTATTTCCTTGCATTATCATTTCCTTAATTTTATATTGCCAGTTACAAGGGAATGGCTATATTTAAATTATTATATAATACCATCTTAATTAGTTTGTGTCCACTAAATTCAAGTTCTCTATTTTGGGGCACAATTGTATTATGCCCATCCCCCACACCCCTACCCCTCCAACTTGTTCATATAGCATTGATAGGGCAAACATGGGTATGACAGAGTGAGACATGTTTTCCTCTGGACCTGTTCAGTTTAATCATTAATTTCAGAAAAGCGAAAAAAATTAACTATTAACCAACCATCACATTTCCTTAAGAACAGTTTTCCCCAAGGAATAATCTATAAATTTAAAGATATTTTAATCTATACGCTGTGAACTACATCTGAAAGGACTGCGGTACATGTTCATAGGCTTGGTTACCTTAAAAATTCTGCATATTTGAGGAATCCTTTGATTAATGTACAATTACAGCTCTTAAAGCAATTTCACTTCAGGAAATATATCTGAAATCTCTTAAAAGGAAATGTCTGAGTATGGAAACCGACATCACATGATTTGGCTGACCTTATCAAAATATGGACTCTTTAGCCTAACAGGTCTGCTTACAAAAGTATCAATCCAGTTGACTTTACATAATAATGAACTCTCTCTCTCTCTCTCTTTTTTTTTTTTCAACCTTGTAACTCTTCAGTGATTTGTGGTAGCTGTGTCTACTAGACACTGCTTGTATACTGAGTATCCAAAAAGGAAATTAGGTTATAAAATAGTGTACTGAATGTAGTTGGCTCTGTTCACGGAGGGAATCACAAAATAAAATACACATGAGATGAAACTAATGGCAATTGACAGTTGGAAAGAGACTGAGATAGTAAAAACTCAGACTAGAATCAGAAGTTGCAGATTAGAAGGCCAAAGGCCCGCATAAACTCTTGGGCCGGTTGCACTGCCAATTTACTAATTTGGTGGGAAGTCATTTAACCTCAGCTACTCTCATGCCACATGTTCACATTCATGTGTATCTTCAAACAGTTATTTGGTAGCTACTCAATATCTAGAATCTTGTGAGGTTCTCTAGATAAGACTCTGTCCTGCCCTAAAGACATCTAACAGAGGAGCTCAAAGTCCAGTTGATGGCTCTTAATATTTTCTTTACTATGCAACTTCCAAACATGAGACCACCCCCATCAGTGACAAAAGGTGATTAGAAGAGTAAATCTCAACAGTTCAGGCTATATTGGAATATGTGAGACCGCCTCTCGAGAAAATTTTGGCAGACCCTCTGTTATTACCACTTTCCCCACATGCTCTTTGAGAACTTTTGAGAACTGCTCATCTAGAAGGATTTTACAACCTCCAAGGGCAACTCTATGAAGAAAATAACATATTATACAAAAAATGAAGATCTAGTGAAGAAAAACAAAAGCCTAACAGTGCCACATTTATTGTATTGATAACATATCTCTCCGCAAAATATTAAACAGAGAACTGTAGCATTTGATCCTAGGGAATTGAATATTAAAATAAAGATCTAATATTTTGATGTATTTTGATTTATAAAATTGGCAAAAACATTTTGTTTTCATTTAATTTTTCTTAGTAGGTAGGGCAATACTACTTTTCCTATTTAGATATAAAGAAGCTGAGACCCAGGGAAATTAAATAACTTGCCTTAATCTCACATCTACAGAGTGGCAGAAATTAAAACTAAATCTTCTGACCCTAAAACCAGTCCAGTCCAGTTTCTCCCAACGGAGAACCCTACCTAAGAAATATAAATATATAAACGCTTATCCGTTTTCAAGATGGGAAGGTCCTGACAAACCTTCAAGGCAAAAAAGCAATTCAAATTTAAAAACGAAATTATAAACCTCCACTTGTAAGGTCTAATAATATGGCTCTTAACTGACATTATTGGAAAATAAGGTGTTCTGGACGAGACTTCTAAGGATTTTTATACTAGATGCTTAAGATGAAAAAAAAATAAGCACATATATACATCCTATTAGCCAGAACACAAAGAACATAATTTATACTTTTAAAAAATGATTTTCAGTCTCCCTACACAGTTACAACTACACTATTATACCAGCCTTTAGAGTGGAGTGCTCTGGGGCACAAAGCCTTAAATGAGTGAGCTCAGAGCTCAGACTGCTACATTCTTCCTCCGGTCTCCACTCTAGTGGTCACTTCCCTTTCTTTTGGTAATTGGTGGTGATTAGCTCTTTTCAGCTTCATTGACTCCTCTCATCCCAGCTCCCTCCATCCACTGCAGCTTGGAATTCTCTGTTTTGTATTCTAGGGAGGAGCTTAAGGTTATCAGGGAAAGCCAGAAAACAAACTTAATAAATACTCAAATTTAAAAACACACACAGACTTTTGCGTATGTGTATGAAGATAAGCCCACAGTTACCCACACACAGGCACACATACCGAGGGTGCCAGGTTATGTCTTCTCCATGCTTGTGTCACTCCCTTCGTTATCAGCAGGTAGACATGAATGAATGACACATAGGGTAGAATGTCCATGAACTTGAGAATTATAGAAAACGAAAGAAATAGATTGTGAGGTTTAGAGTCGTGAGATGTTAGGTTGGGTCTAGTATGGAGTCCTAAGACTTTACTATGGGGTCCGAGTTTTTGGCCTTATGATTTTGAATAGATTGGTAGACTGGGTCTGGTTCTAATCATCTTCATCTATAAAAGGGGAATAAAAAAGAAATCTATATACCATAATTTGATAACTAGTGCCTCAAACTATATAAAATATTATAAAATAATTTATTAAATCAAAAAGTTCTGATACAAAGATAATCTAATTTCTCATATATTCTCTCTCTCATACATGATAAAACAGTAAAGAAATACAAGTACAAAATAAAAACAAGTCCTCACTCTCATGAAGTTTATATTCAATATTTATAGCCTTTTTTCATGTAGGTGAACTCTAAAATTGTAATTTCCCCCCAAAATAGGGACGACGTTAATAGAAATCTTAAAAGGCACTTATTAAGTTTCATTATTCATTATTGATTAGCTTTCCAATGAAAGAAGAAGATGTTTAGATATCAAGGCTTTTCCTTATTTATTTATACCTTAGTTACAAAAACAGTTATTTCCTCAGTTACTTCTATAGAAATTATTTAAAACAAAAACTAAGCAAGACCTTGGGAAAAACTTTTGCTTCAGAAGCAGAGAAGCGCAGGTTCTATAACCAGCCGAAACCTGGGTCCTGATGACCCAGATGTAGGGCAACACAGAGGGTCCCTCTCTAATCACCCTTCTCCACACTGCTTTATTTTTAAATATCTCCTTACTTCGGTTCAGTAATCAGTGATTGGGGAAGTGGGAGCGGAAAGGAGTCCTTATATTGGAAGGTGCAAAGTGGCATTAGGAAGGAATCAGAGGCAATTTTTCCTATTTATCTTCTACCTGGCTAATCACAGAGTTAAGGAAAGAGAAAAGGGGATAGCTGGGGAGGAAAGTGTGACAAAAATAAACTGACTGCAGTTTCGTACAAATTTATTTTCCAGGGATCAGTTTCCTGGTAACAGGATCCATTTTTCCCTACGGGAAATATTCTTCCCCACTGTTGGTCTAGGTAGGTTAGGTTGGCTGACTCCAGCCAGAAGGAGCCCGTCAGATCCCTGCACTGTCACATTCCCAGGCACTGGGATTGGTTCAGAGGGCAAAACAGGAGCCAAGTGCAATCTTAGGAGATTTAACTGGGGGGTTTTATAAGAACAGTTGAGTGGCTGGCTCATCACCATGAGAGAACCTGGACTGGACGAGAAGAGAGCCAGAGCAAAGTTAAGGGGGAGAGAGAGCGGGATTGAGTTCTAACAACCTGGCTTAAGACCACATCTTGTTGGAGGCCAAGCCTACACTAGGGCTTTAGAGTTATGTGAGTCAATGCATTTCCACTGGTGCTTAAGCCAGTTCGTGTTGAATTTTCTGTCACCTGTAACTAAGAGCCCATGTTTTGCAAAAGAAATACAGAACTATCACTAATTCAATGCTGGATTTGGGTACTATTCAATAATTAATAGCGTAAATAATGTAAAATCATGTAATATTAATTAAATAACACAAAATCAATTCTAGAAGCACAGAAATATCTACTTCATCAGCTTTTCATCCAAAATTGAAGACATTTCCTCGCAGTCACCAGCAAAACAAAGACAAAACATTCAAGTCCTTAACCCTTAGGTCTCTGAAGCACTGATATGTCCCCCAGAAAACTGTCCTGAGAAATAAATCTACAGGAGTCTTAATGCTGAACTCTTTGGTGAAATCATTGTTGATTACACCGAAAACGCTGCTCCTACGAGCAAAAATTCTACAGTTTAGCCAGTCATGCAGTCAACACTAATAAAACCATCTGGACTAAGTCTGATGTTAATTAATTGCATATAAGTGAGGATGGAGGGAGGCAAAAATAAACTAAAAGAGGAAGTACAACTCCTTGGACAGAAGCAAAAGCTAGTCTAAATACACCTAGAGGATGTTTCATTTAACTTCCCGGTTTGGAAAACCTTCAGTTAGAACAAAGGTAGGACTTTAGGGAACCTAGAAGCTGAAGGAGCTGCTAAATGAAATTATTCAGTATGGAACACAACTTAAATTACAGACACGATTTTGCTATTAATGTTTTAATTTGCCACAAACACATGTATTTGATACAGAAACACAGGAAAGACATGATGCATTCTATGTGTGCCTAGTAAAATGCTCCTGCACAGGGCAAATTAAAATTATGGAGAATTATATTTCTAAGGCTCACTGAAAAACAAAGACAAATAAACGAAAACAAAAACTCCTTTTTGATTAACTGCAGCTCTCCATGTCTTATTCTGCCCATTAAATAGTGCTCATTGGAAAATGTCCTTTTGGTGTTAAGGTAAGATATTACGACTATTTGTCATGGACAGACTGCCTCAAAAACGTTTTTGAATTATTTCCCAATAATGATTTAGAGTTAACTATGCAAGTAAACGACACACTAGGAAAGGAAATGTGTAAAAGGAACACCCACATGAACATTTACCTTCCACTGCTCTTTTGAAGAACACTTTGCAGCTGCCACAGGTTACCACCCCATAATGACATCCTGAAGCCTCATCCCCACACACCAAACATATTTTGGAAGGTCTTGAAGATCCAGTAGAAACACTTCGCAAAGTAGAGCTGAGGAGAGAAATCAAGATTTAAGTAAATACACTGCAGGAGCACATTTGATAGGCTGTATAGCTTAGCTCAAAATTTGTCAATACTCACTATTCCATAAGTGAATTCAGGATTTACTGGTTAAACATGTGACCCAGAAAATGAAGGCAGAACCCTATCTGTGGAGGAATGTTATCCAGAATTCTGGAGAGCAAAGCAAAACCTTTTCTCAGTACCAAGAAACAAAAATCACATGTACACATTTTCCCCTACTTTTTTTTAAGGTTCAGGAGAACTGACAGTTATTATTATAATTTTTCAAAGATTTTATTTATTTATTTGACAGAGAGAGAGGGAGAGAGCACAAGCAGGGAGAGGGGCAGAGGGAGAAGCAAGCTCCCTGCTGAGCAGAAAGCCCTAGGTGGGACTCAATCCCAGGACCCTGAGATCATGAGCGGAACTGAGGGCAGACACTTAACCGACTGAGCCACCAAGTGTCAAGGGCCCCTCCCCCTATTTTGGGGAAAATTGACCAGAAAATATTGTTTGCATTCAAGGTGGCAGGGAAGGTCATCAGGAAGTATTTTTGGTATCAAAGAACTAATACAGTACTGTACTCTTTTCACCCAGACTCAGATTATCTATCTCAGTTATGTCAGATATAAACAAAAAACAAAAAACAAAAAACAAAAAAACAATTCTCCCATTTCCAAAACAATCTACTAATTAAAATTTAAAAATTCTTGCCTCAACTGCCAGCAATTTTATCCCATCAAGCTTCTGCATTTTTTCATGTTACCTTCAATACATTCTAATCACTACATCCTGCTTACTAATTTGAAGGGACACAGTCAATACTTCAAAAAAAAAAAAAAAAGCCATACATATTAAGTATCTCAGGTATCTTTCTGATAAGAAACTGAAGGGTTCTGGGTATTAGTTTTTAGGGACCAATTGAACCCTTTAAGCAAAAATCTATATGAATACTTCTGAAGAAGAATCTTCTCATATATATTATGAAATATATTAACTGCTAGCTAATGCACAGTTTAAACAAAACTGTTTTAATGAATTCCAGTTCAGCAACAGATGTGCTGTGAGCCGGCAAAGAAGGTGATGTTACTCATTCCTTGTCCTCATGCATTTATCGAATACCTACCTGCAGGTCCCATGCAAAGTACTGAGGAAATAAATACCCAACCCAGTCTCAGTCCTTCAGTTAGTGGGGACACGAACTATTATGGTGAGTGCTACAGTGCAGGGTAGTACCGTGGCACAGACTGGGAAGGGGAGGAAAATGCCAGCTGGGGAACAGTTCCTGAAAGGTGACCACTGAACTGAATTTGGAAGAACTGGATGAGAGCCAGACCAAGAAGAGGGGCAGGGGAAGCAGAAAGGGCAACGGCTCGGAGAAATGCCAACTGGACCTGTTCGGAAAGCTGAACAGACTTCTTGTATGTCACCACCATCACCTTGCTGTCACATCTGTCTCCATGTAAAACAGCAGGGATGTGGGGAAAAGACTCAAAGAAAGGGGCGCCTGGGTGGCTCAGGGGGTTGGGCCTCTGCCTTCGTCTCTGGTCATGATCCCAGGGTCGTAGGCTCGAGCCCCATGGTGGCTCTCTGCTAGGCGGGGAGCCTGCTTCCCCTTCTCTCTCTGCCTACCTGTGATCTCTCTTTCTCTATCGGGTAAATAAATAAAATCTTAAAAAAAAAACAAAAAACAAAAAAAAAACCTCAAAGAAAACATAGTAAAAGGCTAGAATGGTTACATTACACTGATGCTTTTTCTGTTTTCCCAATTAGCTAAAGTATAATAATAGTTCTGACCTGGTAATTAAAAAAAAAAAAAAAAAAAAGGTTTGAACTATTTTAATTGTGCTCTCACCAAAAAACAGGAGAAGAAACAAAATATTCAGCTGTTAGAGAACTACAGCATGACTGACTTTCTAGAAAAGGTCTTCTTAAATCAAGGACTGAAACAATGTTCTCCAAAGTTGTTTCTCCTTCAGAGAAGAGTGCTCTTTGTTATTTTTATTAGTGTCCTTTGACTTCTTTATGGAATTCAAAACATTCCATTTCAGCATCAGGAACTTCTTCAGCATATTAGCCAGTGAAACTTGATCCACACTCTGTCTGACTGTCTTACACTTCACAGGGAAATACCTCGACTCCTTAAACAATTAGAATGTAACTTACAATCATCATTAACATGTAACTGTTTTTTCACAACTGCTATCATTCATGGGGCTTGTCTTGGTCCCCAAACGTCATAATCTCTTGACTTTGTTCTTTGTAACTCTCTTCTATCCGAATTTACTTTCTCTGTGATCTCGCCTAGTTTCTTGGCTTTAAATATCATCCATATGACCAGGACTTCCAAATATTTGTCTCCAGCCCAGACACCTCCCTGGAATTTCCGACCCATTTATCTAACTGCCTGACGTGTCCATCCGAGTGTCTGACGTGCACCTCAAACTTAACACGTCCGTAAGTTTGCTGATTTTCTCCCCGCTCCTCCTACAAACAAACTTTGTCCTTTCAGTTAATGCAACTATTTGGGCTGAACTGTGTCATCTCCAAAATTCCTGTGTTAAGGTCCTAGCCCCTAGGACCTCAGAGTGTGACCTTTTCTTGGGAATAGCGTCACAGCTGATACAATTAGTTAAGATGAGAGGATTCTGGAGCAGGGTGGGCCCCTTATCCAATATAATTGGTGTTCTTGTTAAAAAGCGGAAAGTAGCGTGTGAGCGTGCGCACGCGCGCACGCACACACACACACACACACACACACACACAGAATGCCCTGCGAAGATAAAGGCAGTGATGCTTTTACAAGCCAAATAACACCAAAGGTTGCCAGAAAACCACCAGAAGCTAGAAGACAGGTATGGGACAGATTCTTGCTCACAGCCTTCAGAAAGGAATAACCCGGCCTACATGCTCATCTCGGACGTTGGGCCCTCAGATCCCTGAGACAATACATTTCTGCTGTTTAAGGCTGTGGTCCTCTGTTGCTGCAGCCCTGGGGCAAACTAATGCGGCGACATGGACACATCTCTGACTCTACTTTTTCTCCAATCTGTTAAATTCTATTCACTTTGCCTTTGGGTTCTCCTCACTTCCCATACCTCCTCTGGGACCACTAGCCCAAGCCATCAACAGTTCTTCCTTAGGATTTGCAGAAAACTTCTAGCTGATCTTCCTGTTTCTCCTTGCCCCCTTCCTTCCCCTGTATCCAGAATGATCCTTATTCACTCCTTTGCTCGAACCCATCTGGGCCCTTTCCTTCACACTCAAAGGAAAACTCAGTTTAGCCATGTGAGCACAAGGCCAGAATCTGGCCTCCCAGACTTCTCTAACCTCTCCTGCTTGCCTACCCCACTCCAACAACACTGGCCTCCCCACTAGCTCTGATGTCCACCACGTGTGCTCCCACCTCAGGGCCTGTCTCCTCTTCACCTAGATATCGACAGAGTCCCCTCCCCCACCTCCTTCAGGGCTTCATCCAAATGTCACAGTATGCAGTGGAACCAAATTAAGTTGAAAAGAAAGTCTAGCATTAAAAAGACACACCGTGAAATCCAAATTAAAACAATTTTCTTTAATTACAAAATTAAAGCAAACATGAATTATTTTTCCCTCCTATTCACCACCATCTTTCAATGACACAAGAGCAAATCTGCCTTTGCACGCCTCTTGCATCCCTCTGCCTCCTGGGTTTCTGTCACACTGTACTGAGCCCATTCTCCTTAACACGCCTCCTCTATTTTTCAGCCTCCTCATTTTCTAGACCATCAATGCAGCGTTTCTTCAGAGCTCGACCTTTGGCCATCTTTTTTTCTTATTTCTGTACTTTATCCCTTAATGATCTCAATCACTCTCCTGGCTCCCACAGCTCTCTTGGTGAATGACATCCCAAATCTTCGTATCTGGCTCCAGCCGCTCCCCATGTCCAACTGCCTATTTTTACTTCCTTTCCCTAACATCTCTGCCTCTGCATTCTGTGGGTTTCTGGAAGGGTCCTGCCATCGGCGAGCCTGCCGGGGCAAACCTCCCTAATTGTCAAAGCTTACAGTTACCAGGGCTGTTCCTTGGCCTCACCACCTGTGGTAAACATGGTACCAGGCCCTTGTCACTCACTTTTGAAGGGTTCCTCCCTGACAATGGCGTCTCCTCCCTCCACCTCCTCTTCTAGTAGTGGAGAAATGATTTTTCCCGTTGGAGAGTTCTGATTGTATGACTTCCATCCCCTGTCCCCCACACCACGAATGATGACCTCAGTAGGATAGCTAAGTCCTCTTCCTCCTCTCAACCTTCCCTGCAGGCCCTCTCATGTGCCCAGCCTTGTGCCAGCCACATGCTGACACCCCTGCTTGTGTGCACACCTGCACCTGCACAACCCAGCTTTCCTGCCCTGCTCCCACTCCTGGCAATGCATCCATCCTTCCGGGACCTTGGTGTTCTCCCAGCTGCAAGCACCCCTCACCCTCCTCCTGAGTCACTCAGCACTTGGCTGACTCCCCCCACCCCCCACCATTGCAGTCCTCATTTCTGGCCTTACATTAGTGACCTGTGCACTTATCCTAACCCCTTGAGGGCAAAAACCTTGCCCTGCACATCTCTGTGCTCTCTGCTGCCGTTAGTGTGGGGTGCTACTATTTATTGAATGAATGAAATCGCACTCCTACTCTCATTACAGTAGAACATAAATTTCCAAGAGGCGATCGTACAGAAGGTAAATTAATGAGGCCAAGGTTACAGGTTCAATTCCCATGCGGTTCATTTAGCTTTGCACAGAGGAAAAGAGGGGGAAAAACATCCAGGGACACAGACTACTGTTAAAAGCTCAGCCAGCTGTCTCACAAACATATGCATTATTAACACAGAAGACAGGCCACGTAGAGTGGATGGGTCAGGAAAACGCTGGTCCCTACTGACACTTTATCATGCGGTTATCTTAGAACCGGAAACATGGCACATTTGGTGGCGTTATATATGTAGTTTCAAGCAACACATCAGTACATTTTAGAAGGGGGTAGGTAGAGAAAGAAAAGGGGAGAAAAGAGAAGCAGGAAGAGAAGGACAGAGGGGCAGACTGTGAACTCACTTCTTCTTTTTGTTTGTTTTTTAAAGATTTTACTTATTTATTTGACAGAGATCACAAGTAGGCAGAGAGGCAGACAGAGAGAGAGAGAGAGGGAAAGAGAGGAGGAAGCAGGCTCCCCGCCGAGCAGAGAGCCCAATGTGGGGCTTGATCCCAGAACCCTGGGACCATGACCTGAGCTGAAGGCAGAGGTCTTAACCCACTGAGCCACCCAGGTGCCCCGTGAACTCACTTCTTTGACACTGAGTGTTATCAAAATACAAAGCTTATTTGAGTGATTGCGTAGGTCAGAATTCTACTTGATAGCACAGTCTATTTCCTAGGCAGCTGCAGTGGTTGTGAGACCCAGATTGCAGGGCCAAATATGCGGGGCAAAGGCAGGGAGGCTCAGGCTCCAGTTCTCACCCAGCTGTTCCCCAGTCAAACCTGAGCAAAACCACCTCTCCTCTCTGGACCATAATTCTCATCATAACAGGGAATCTCTTAAGATTTTTTCCAAGATATTCTTTTAAGACAAAGGTGGATACAAATGATAAATGTGACAGCCCGCCCGTCCTGATCGAGTTTTATACAAATCAAATTTCAAGCTCCAATTAAAGACAATGTATTATGCACCACAAATAACCATCATTTGCTCTAGATCAAGCATAAAAACATCTCCATGTAAAAATGGACTCTTTCTAGAACAGCTAATCATGGCCTTAAAAGTCTCTTACATCTACATGATTGCATCTCTGCTGATTTTGGTTAAAATTCTTTTATAAATGCATGCATTACGATGGTACTCTACCTCCTAAGAGCCATTTTAATATTGACAAGTTGGGGAAAACTACACAAACTGATAATTTTTGGTCTTGGTAATCAAAGAAACGTTGTTCACAAAAAGAAGTTCATAATCAACAGACAAAGGGTGTTAGTTCATAGGAATTCATACGAATGTTAAAATACTATAAAGCAGAAATCTATGAACGTTATATATCCATTTGTAAAGACAGTGTCTTTTTCAGGGAAATACAAGTAAGATGCAGCTATTTTAGTATCAAAAATAGTAATTCTAATGACCCAGTGAAGAAATTAAAGACAATAATCAAAGGTTCAAGATGCACACCGATTTTGGTGACATTTGGAAGGGTCACAAGCCAATCATCAAAAATATTCCCTGAAATGGTGGGATGTTTAGGAAGAAGCAGTAAGAAGCTATGTAAGAAAATATGATTTTTAGTAATCAAAACATGACTGGAAAGCAAAACAAAACAAAACAAAAAAACATGACTGGAGAAACCAGCTCACTGAGAATTACCATATGTAAGTTTTTACCAAATGTAAAATTTACCATATGTAAAACTATCTTTCCCCATCTTTATAATAATTATAGGACAACACAGTAGTGATTAATCCACTATTCAGTATACTGAAATTTCTTTATATGAAAATACTGTCTTGTTTCTTAAATGGACTCAATGTGAATTAAACAAACCTATCTTTTGTACTGTCACTTAATCAGATCTATGCTTCCACCAGCACCACTAGCTGCTAAAAAGGTTTTTTCCACATGTAATCAACTCTAGTGTTCAGTCAGCTACCTTGAGCGGGGTGAGAATTTTCAGGAACAAAACAACATTCAATAAGCATCCTTGTATCTGAACATTGCTCGTGTGTTTAAATCACTCGGTAATTAAGCGTTCCACGGAAGGCCTACCATAGGCACCATTGTGACAAGAGAGAAGGTTCCTATTGCTATGGAGTTTCTATTGTAATAAGAGAAAAAATACAGAGGTAAACGAACAATTGCAGATAGTGATAAGTGCTATAAAGAAAATGACAGATTGAGACTGGATGGGGTGGTGGAGCATAGGATTTTTTTTTTTTTTAATTAACACATAATGTATTATTAGCCTCAGGGGTACAGGTCTGTGATTCATCAGTCTTACACAATTCACAGCACTCCCCATAGCACATACCCTGCCCAGCATCCATCATGAGCCACCCTATTCCTCCCTCCCCACCCGCAGCAACCTTCTGTTTGTTTCCTGAGATTAAGAGTCTCATGGTGGAGCACAGGATTCTTTAGAAAGGTAGTCTGAGAAGACATCTTTGGGGACACTGAAATGACAAAGTAGCCAGTTATGGGAAGAATGCCAAACAACAGGACAAGTAAGTGCAAAGTCCCCGAGACAGGAATGAATGTGACATTTTCCACAGACAGAAAGGAGGGCATTGTGGCTGAAGGGCAGGCAACAAGGAGGAAGGGGCGATGGGAGATGGGATGTAAGGCCCAAAAGAGGGCAGAGAAGGACCACATGGGCCTCAAAGGCTATGGGAAGGAGTGAGAACACTGTCCTTCCTGAGTGCCATCAGCAGTGATGTAAATACTGATATGTTTTAAGCAAGAGAGGAAGAAGATCTGATTGACACTTAAACACCTTACTGCAGCTATTGCGTGAATGGACCAGAGGAGTGGGTGGTTTTTAAATCACAGAGGACAGCAAAGGAGACTCCAGTAATGCCCCAGCCAGGGCAGGATACTGGGTTCCACAATCAAGCTTAAAGTAGTAAAGACAGTGAAAAATGACTTTTTTTTTTAAATAGATAGTACTGACAGATTTGCAGAATAATTGGATGGCCGTGCTATTAATATATAAGATAGGGATGAAGGGCAAGTGGGAGGGTAGAGAGATTGTTTTGGATCCCAGAGGTAGGATAAAATTGGTATGTTATATTCTATTTTTGTAAATAATGTAATTAAAAGATAGTTTACTCAGGATAAATGGGGAGTGATCTATATCAGGCTCACTTAACCTTTCCAGGCCAGTTTCTTCATCCATAAAGTAGTGATAACAAAGCTTCTATGTTAAATTACTCAATATATGTAAGACCTCTAAGAACAGAAACATTTTCGGTGTTATTTAAATTCTGGTGATGATTAATCAGTGTTACTGTAGGATCTACAATCTGTAACTGATTGCCATAGTAGTTAAACTACAGATAATTCCATTTTTCTCTATTATGTTTTCCTGTACTGATTTTAATTTATATAAGCAGGTATAACATTGGGAAGCAACAAAAGAAAAGGTTTTTAAAAATATACTATAAAATAGTGGTACTACAATAGCCATATTGTGTATGCATAATCAGTGTTTTGTGTGCATATGGATTTAAGTATTTCTTGTAAGCATTCTTGTTCCTCTCATGTCTGTGATGTGCAAGTTAGGAACAGCCACATCAGAGTATTAGAATAAGCATGAGAGATTCAAATAAATTTTTTATAAAGAACACTGAATCTAAGAAACATAAGTTTCTGGAGAACACTTAAAAAAAAAACCTTTCAAGAACATAAATCAACCTTTAACAACTGGTTTACTAAAACACTATTTTCACCCACACATAAAATATTGAAAAAAAAAATCAACACAAAACCTTTTTTGCTATTTCTTCTTGCTTTGATAAGCACACATTTTGAATCATGATATTTAACCTGAGGTATCTCATTCTAGTTTCTTCATTAGCTAGGGGGAATATTTGGGAGTGATTCTTGTGGTTTATTTTCCTTTATGGTGTTATCTTTGATGATAAATGAATCATTAATTTTGGAGGGGGTAATTCACCACTAAACAGGGTTCATCCTCCTAAGTCACAATTCATGGTGTGCCACGGATAGGAATTTAAAAAATTGGTATCATATCTTATAATCTCTGTGTGAAGGTTACAAAGTTACCCAACACAGAAAATTCAAGGATATAATTAGCTTGGAAAATGAAAATTTAAAGCACAGCTATGGTTGATCAATCTTTTCCAATTGACTTTTTTGTTTGTTTTCACAATAGCTTATACCATTAATAATATTAGAGTGGCTCTGTTTAATGAGATATGTATTTTCTACACTCTAAATTTCATTTAAATGAAGGAAATTTGCCCACAAAAGACTTAAAATCATATTAAGGGAGCATAGCTTCACCAGAACAGAAAAATATCTTGACATAGACCTAAAAGAAAAAAAGGTAGAAGTATTTTGGATCACAGCAAACTGAAGCCCACACTACTATGTGTGGAACTTCATTTTGGAAATAAGGATCTATATTAGGAGGGCATTTGAGTAACTTTTTCTCCTTAAACTATAACTAGACAAATTAGCATTTCATCAAAATATGCAAAACCTATTTTTGGAAAATAGACAAAAATATTTAAATCTAGATTAAAATGTATTTTTTAACAAAGCAAAGAAAACAGTCAAATGTAATTATAGGCCACCATATTATTAATGAATCATTTTAATCAAATGATTTTACTAAATACAAGCTATGTGAAAATCCTTCTGAGAATATAAAGATTACAAATGGCTTCTACTCTCAATAAGTTTAAAATTGAGTAGGGTAGGTAAGACCTAGAGATTGGTAAATATTAGTCTTACATGATAAGAGTCATCCATGGCTTAAAAATAAATCCAAATTCAAAAATGAGCTGCACCAAGTAAAACATCCAGACAATGCCAAAATGTACTAGGCTCCAAACTCAAGGAACACATTCTAGAGAAAAGTGTGAAAAATGGCCCAAATCATGGAGGGTCTCTCACACTAGATTAACTAGTTAGGGTGACTGTAAGACACTGAGTTGAAATATCTGGTAGACAACTGAAAATGTGGCCTGGAAAATGGAGGTGGATACAAAAATCTACCATGTTAAGGGTCATAATAAAAGTGACTTGATTATGATTTTCAATGGGTACAATACAGACAATGAAAGCAAAAAGACTGGATGAACTGGAAGAAAAGTAAGAACCAATAGATAGTACAAGCACAAAAAGCCCATTCGACAAAAGCAAGGGTGGAACATAACTTGAAAGATTTATTTGACAGAGAGCGAGTGAGCAAGGAGCACAAGCAGGGCAACAGCAGAGGCAGCCTGTTGAGCAGGGAGCCCAACGTGAAGCTTGATTCCAGGACTCCAAGATCATGACCTGAGCTGAAGGCAGATGCTTAACCCACTGAGCCACCCAGTTGCCCCAAGATAGGTTATTCTTGGACAGCAAGGACTCTAGATTTTATTCACAGAACAATGAATGAATTCACCCAGGGAGAAGTTGAAATGAGGAGAAAAGATCACAAGTGGAAATCTACAGAAAACAAACATTTCTGGTTAGTCAGTCAAACTCAATAAATAAACCTGAGGCAGGGGAGGGGGGACCCAGGGAGTGTGGGGGGGCGGGGCAAGAAGGCAAGATAACCCAGACTTAGCAAGAAAGGGAGGAGCGCTTCAATGGAAGGTCAACAGCATCAAATGCCACCAAGAGAGTTAAGACTTAAGGTTGACTGACCCCTGGGATGTTGTCACGGTTGACAACATTGACTTTAGGGATGATTATTTTTATGCATACAGAAAACACATATATAAGCCATAATGATGTGAAAAGCATTCCACAGATTTCTATTAAGAAGTTTCTAAATTCAGGGAAATCCCCTTCTTATAAAACTATACCTGGTAGTACAATACACTTAAGCATATGCAGCGTCTCTAAAAAGACCTAACATCAAATTATATCCAGAAATATTTGTTAAGCATGTATATGTCAATCACTGGCTGCTAAGACATGGGCTAAAAAATGTGCTTACATATTTTATTTTGCTTCTGTGATCACTGGCATATGTGAATGTATTATACATCATAAGTTAGCTATCTAGAATCCTCTGGAAAGAAATAAGAAACTTATCACATCATCTGTGGGTCAGTATTTTATGAAGTATGTTTTAAGGAGATTACCTCTAAATGCTTGCTTGAGCATATAAAGCATGTTTTAAAAAGACTACTACAAACCCCTTGCTTGAGTGTTTTTAATTACAGTAACTTTGCTTTCGAAACATACTATATATAGTACACATGATTTAACTTTTTACCCTGAATGTTAACTATCCTTATGTTAAGATGCAGACTTAGATACTGATACAGATGGCACGAGACACAGTACTAATGAGTACTGAACCTAGCTATAGACCTTGAACCGAAGTTATTTAGAAATGACTGGTCGAAGTGTGTTCTGTTTACCATGTTTTCAAAAAAGTTGATGCAAAACATGCTTCACCATGGCCTTTCTGCACAGTAGAAGATGGTGTCTTTCTATACATTTAAATAATGAGTCAAAGCTCCAAACTGTTTTTTCCCTGAGTGTTTTTTCTTACATCCTGGAAATTATCATTTTCCTTGCCGCTGGTATCATCGTCTGATTCACCAGCTCAATTCCCCTGCACTGCTGCTATTCAAGACTGGAACAGGAGATTACCGGGGCTTTTGTAAGAACTTGCAACCTCCTATTCTACCTGCCTCATCCTAAGTTTCTTCACATAGGATAAAGGGATATCCCTCATTATTTCATGAATGTACATGTGATAGGTTTATAGAAGCTCACTCAAAATCTATAAGTGACAATGTGACGGTATTTTTGCTGACACGACATCCTGCCATATTTACTTTAAATCTACTCAATATCTGACTTTGAGCAGAGTTGGCACCCCTCAAAATATTAAAATTAACAGCTTCATCTGATAGATATCAAAGTCCTAAAGAGTGGTTATAATTAATGGAATTAAATAAATTCATTCTTTAACATTTCAGTTTTCAATAATAAGTGAGAAATCACTTATTGGAAAGAATCACTTATTGGAAAAAAGTTCCTGAGTAATAAACTTACTTTCTTAGAGTTCATTCTATAATTTTGAAATAACATTATTGCTTCCAGGTCAGCTCAATACTCTGAGATGAATCTTTCAGTGAAAATATAAGGATTCTATCAGGAAAAAAAAAATCTTTCTTATACACACATTAGCTTATAACATATAAAAAAATACGTCCTTTTCAAAACACTAATGAACTCTTCTAGTCACCAGGGGTTTTCTTTATGGAAGCCTACAGTATAACCACACACACGAAGAAAGCAACTTTTGTCCTTATTGTGCTAAAAGGCAGCATGACTTGTACCTGGATGCTGTTGGCAGGCATCAAAAGACCTGATTCAGTCAGCACTGCAAAATGCTACTCAGGGGACAGACCAGCCTCACTGGTAAGCTCTGAAAATAAGACACACACACACACACACACACACACTCTCTCTGAAGAGGAGACACATATACACACACGTGCAAAAATCTTCAGCAGTGTCACTATGTGCTGCCGTTCAGGTATTTTTCATTAAGAATTTTCTGGGAAAAAAAATAGCAGAGGTGGGGCGCCTAGGTAGCTCAGTTGGTTAAGCGTCCGCTTCAGCTCGGGTCATGATCCCGGGATCCTGGAATTGAGCTCCTTGTTGGGCTCCCTGCTCAGTGGGGAGTTTGCTTCTCTCTCTCCCTCTGCACCCTCCCCATGCTTGTACTCTCTCTCTTACTCTTTCTGTCTCAAATAAATAAATAAAATCTTAAAAAGCGGGGGGCACCTGGGTGGCTCAGTAGGTTAAAGCCTCTGCCTTCGGCTCAGGTCATGATCCCAGGGTCCTGGGATCGAGCCCCTCGTTGGGCTCTCTGCTCAGCAGGGAGCCTGCTTCCCTCTCTGCCTGCCTCTCTGCCTACTTGTGATCTCTATCTGTCAAATAAATAAATAAAATCTTAAAAAAAAAAAAAGAAAGTAAAGAAAATAGCAGAGGCTTTAGGTAGGAGAAACCAAAGAGCACTAGTCAGAAGGTTTAGATGACTGAATCTGTACAGAAATTCAGAGACACCTTTCCTACCTTGTCCCCACACCCTTCAGGACTGACGAATCAATGCTGTTAAATTCCCACAGTTGCCCCTATTCCCCATAGAACTAACTCCCTTTCAAAAATTCTCCCACTCAAGCACAATTTGTAGGATTCAGTCATATGAAATAAGTGTTTTTCAACCATTTTTGACCTGAAAAATCAGGAATTTGTTATGTAATGGAACCGTGTATAGCCTCTGACTTTAATAAAAATATAGAATAGAATAGTCTTTGAAATTCAGTAAAATGATCATTTACTACCACGTGGGTAATAGGACTCTACTAAGTATGGCAGCTCTAGGTCTTCAAGGTAACACACGGAAGTACTGGGGTGAAGCTAAATACTAGTTATCCCCACCCCAGCCTGCTAAATTCCTTTCTGTCACTATATTCTCCCTTCTACCAATTTTGGTTAAGATTTAAAAATCTGTTGTTATATATTTTTCTTCATTTTTTTCTGATCAATTTGATTACTTTCACTTTTAAGTGAAAAAGCTATTTTTTAAATAACTTTAATAAACCAAACTGTATGCTCATTTCCTGACTTGGCGTGAACAAAACAATGACAGAATCCTGACTACTTTTTTGGGGTCTTTGTTTTTCTTAGGGTTTGAAGTTTGGGGCTGTTTCTTTGATTTCCTCCCTCTAAAAATATTTGAAGCCTACAGTTGCAGGCTGGCTATTCTTTGGTTAGCTAAAATTATTTGCACACATATGTGCTAACACACAGCCACGGAATTATTGCCATTCTATGTGGCCAACTTGCGGGGCACATAAAAATGCTGTATTTATTTCATTAGCTACCACCTTTCCCAGGTATCTTGCACCCTACCCTACACTTAAGGAAAAATCAAGGAAAAAACAAATCCCCAAAATATTCTGCCTCTTCTACCTTTTCTCTACCTCTTTTTCTTCCTATCTCTGTCCCCCTTCCTCTTGTCCCAACTCTACTCTCATGCACACTTTGGTTTTGAGAAAAAAAAAGCTACAACTAAAATCAGGGATGTGGGTATATCTGGTCCTTATTAGAGCAGATATTAACATTATTTAAATACTTAATTTAAATTAAAAGGGCCAGTAGTTGGGAGTAGAAGACAGAAGAACTAATTAGAGCCCACTGTTCTAGCTAGGCTCACTTGGACCTCCTTCTTCACCCTATCTCTGGGGCTATTCTGGTACTAAGGAATAGGGATCGTTACCTGCAAGTATCTCTCCAAGTTTGTTTTCCCCCCTCTTTGCATTTATTCAACTCCATTACTGAGTACCTAGGACATGCCAGACACTGTTCTGCCTTTGACACATATCAGCTAACAAAATACACTAAAATCCCTGACATTCGGAGGTCATATTCTTGTGCCAGAATGGAGGTGGAAGGCCTGGTGGTGCAGACAAATCTCCACTGGAAAATACACAGATATTAATATATATATGTCTGTGTGTATTAACTTCTGAAATAGTTTCATATTATGTTCCTCCCTTAAAAAATAGATGAAGTCTCTTAAAATATCAAGGCAAGAAAAACCAAATGACAGTTCTAGATTCAGTTAACCAGATGTCACTTCTGTGTCTCACAAATGAGACGGGAATCACAGAGATTCAAAAAAGTACTCCCAAGAGTACTGAAACATAAACAGGATTTAGATACATACTTCTATTGCTAAGTCCTGTGTGTGTGTGTGTGTGTGTGTGTGTGTGTGTAAATACCCATGGCATTATTTAAGTAAACATACCACTCTTTGCTTGCTTTCAGTGAGATGTGGCAGTCCTTTAAATGAAAAAGCTACTCATATTTACTACTGGCTTTGACACTCAATTTTTTGTCTTCCAAGGGTACAAAAGCTGTACTTATTAAAGACAACTGTTAACATCAAAATTTCCCTGATGTTCATAAAAGCAATTATAGAAGCTTTTCTTAAAAGTTTTATAAGTTAGGCTTTCCCTTTTGGAAAAGATCTGAGAAGAGATGAAAAAGGCTTTTAAAACAAGGCAAATGGCATAGATATCAAAGCAAATAGGACATTGTTTAGTGGTCAGAAGTAGTTCCAATGGAGTTTGTGGGGAAAAAAGATTTCAGTGTACCTATAAATAGTGATGAAAGACGGTGAAGAAGTGGAGGAAGGAAGGGCATTTCTTCAGTTGTAACTGACAAGGCAAGAAAGGGATAGAAGCCATTTAGATCCACCTTGTTTCAAAAATGTCTTCCTGCCTTATACTGCTGCCAGATGAGAAATGGGACAGTCAACTGATACCAACCTGATAAATTCCTATGTTTAATTTCAGTGTCTCAGAACTAGGACTGCTAGATGTCCCGACGTGATTTCAAGGACACTACTTATGTCCTCAATTAAAACTATACAATCAACCCTTGCTTGCAATATAAATTTTTTTTAAAGATTTTATTTATTTATTTGACAGAGAGAGATCACAACTAGGCTGAGAAGCAGGCAGAGAGAGAGGAGGAGGAAGCTGGCTCCCTGCTGAGCAGAGAGCCCGATGCGGGGCTCGATCCCAGGACCCTGAGATCATGACCTGAGCTGAAGGCAGAGGCTTAATCCACTGAGCCACCCAGGCGCCCCTATAAATTTTTTTAATAAAGATTTTATTTATTTGGGAGAAAGAGTGAGTGAGAGTGAGCAAAAGCGGTGAGGGGGAAGGGCAGAGGAAGAGGGAGAAGCAGACTCCCCCTGAGCAGGGAGCCCGATGCGGGGCTCCTCTGAGGACCCCAGGGGCCATGATCTGAGCCAAAGGTAGATGCATAATCTACAGAGCCAGCCATGTGCTCCTGCTCTATAAACTTTGAAATCTACACCAATATTCTCTTTCTAGTGTTTGAAACAGTACATATATACTATATGCACTCTCCAGCAGAGAGAGATTAATATAAAATATTTCCACACACAACTTAATGCAAATTTGTGTATGCACATGTACTTCTACCTAGGCAAATTTCATGATGCTTTAAAGAATATAGTCAGCAGTATAACTTTTTAAAATACAGTACTGAGAAGGCGCTGAGACAGGAAGATGGTCGGGAAGCCAAAAGAGAAGAATGAGAGGCAGAGAAGGTATGCTAGGAAAGCACTGGGCAACCACCTGGGACCAGTAAGGGCAGAAATGCTCAAAGTTCTAATGGAAATGTTTCAATTCAGTGAGACCCTTAGAAACCAGGTAGCAGAGAGCCAAGCTCTATAGCAAGAGACAAGTAGCTGGCCTTGACTGGGCCACTGAGGGGGCAGATAAATCTGGAAGCTCTTCTCACCCAGGGAGGTCCCATGTCTTGTCCAGGGACACTGAAACCTTACTCTTTCTAGGCTTGGGAGTGGCTCAGTCCAGACCCCATCAGGTACAGAGAAAAGCCAGCCAACATGTTCAATACAGATAACAGAAAGCCAGTTTGTGGGAAAAAAGTAAAGTTAATGCAGGTGAGAAAGGAAAGGGAGAAAAATAAACCTTTCAAAAAAACTAGGTAGCTGGAAACTGCATAAACTTTCCGAATATGGTAAGTGTTTCAAGGGAACTGCTGTTGAGAACAGATGGTGTTCAAGGAGACAAACGGCAATTTATTGGAGTCCTAGAAAGGTGGATATATACAAGCTTAGTCAGAAAAGTTGCCTAAAAATGGCAGGCATTTCCAAGAAAGAAATGGGAAAATAATGGTAAAAATAAATTTGCGACAGAGGGAATATGGTTCTGAAGTATGCATTTAAGTTCATGGTTTATTTTCTGAGCAGAGAAGACTATTTATTAGTTGAAATAATTGCAGCCTTGCTAACCGGAAAGATCATTAGAAAATGATAAGTGTTAGAAATTAAAGGTAGGGAAAGGATTTGTTAGGGCAGGAGAAGGAATTTTCTACTGTATACTTGCAGGGTCAGAAAATAATCTGTTGAGATCTAAAATTAAGCTAGAAAGTTTTGCTTACTTTTATTTTCAAAATTTAAATGAAAAGGAGTTGAGAAATTCTATTTTTTTAATAAAGTATAAAGCTAATCTTTTTATAAACCAATTAAAAATTTGAGATAAAGTGAAAATAATTGATAATGCCATATGCCATTCACACAACTAATAGAAAAAATCTGGAGTTTCCAAGAGTCAACAGATACCAAATAACTCTGAACAAATTTCTAATTCAATCTGTAATTCCTGAAGTAGGGAAAAATAGTCCATCATAGGCTTAGTTAAATAAGCATATTAACTATGATCAATATAAAATGATTGCAATAAAAATGAGATAATTTGTCCTATGAAATTTTGTGCTACTACTTGAATTTTACTCATAAATCCCTTTTTCCCCCTAAAACTAGTATTAAAATCATTCTAAAACATACAGAACACAGTGAATCTAATGGAAGATTTTCACCTCAGAGCCTTAGGATCCTCACTGTGAATATTTTAAGGCAGTTTTAATATGTTTGACCTAAGAATATTTCTTGAGTGAGATGCTATTTTGCTGAAGATTCCCTATTAACTCCTTGAATTCTGCATACAAATTAGTAAGTGCAGATTCTGACTAATTTGTATATATTTAACTGTGGTTTTGGAGTGTTTTAAATACGAGTCTGATGTAATAGGTCTTGTGTGCATTTTATAGATCTTGAGGTAGACCCAGAACATAGTAATGAAAGACCAAAGATGGCAGAGTTTACTCTTATTACTCAGTTGCACAAAGTTAAAAGACCTTGTGTAAGAGTTAAAGGAATAAAGGCAGTATTACTGGGACAGGGATTTCTTCTTCCTAATGACAGGCAGAGTCCCAGCAAGACATACCCAAAACTAGAGAAAGGACTAGAGTCTGGTAACAACAGTTCCATTAAGGTGTATGTTTCTCAAGTGGTGCTGGATGAGCGTAGATGGGTATGGCCACCCTCCCTTTCCCACAATCCCAGTAGCAATTGGCTCTTCCTGAGAAACACATTTTAGTCATTCTTGAAAGTATACCACAACTTCCTACTGCTTATTCAAGAGAAATTTGGGGTAACACTTCACAGAGGTATAAGGGAAGGCAACAGTTTTACTCTTTTTCTTTCACACTACTGAAACAATTTATAACAGTAATTCCATAACCTAGTGATAAATTTCTCTTTTACAGAAATAGTTTCAAGAGTATTGACAGCTGTATTTTACTCTAGTTAAAATAATTGATTACATTTGTTTGTGTACTATTACAAGTACAGTTGAGACTCAACCTACTGTGTGTTCAGTGACTTGATAAATTCCATTTATAAAGGGAATCCAAATATCATAAATGATATCTTCTGTAACATATGTTAAAAGTCAAACCTTTTAGGGAAGCCACATCTATGGTAGCAACTTGAAGATCAGCATCACTTAAATTTTTTTTGATAAATATTAGCATAAAATCCTACAAGATGGGATTTTCTAATAAAAGTTTAAATTTCAGCTCTAAAAAAAAAATTCAAGTCTGTTACTTTGTAATATTAAGCAAGATAATGAGTACCCACAGGGGACATTTAAGGACTATTAAAACGATCTGAATCATCACTGTATAGAAAATAATATGCCTTGGAATCCTCATGGTTATGGGTCATCCTCACAGGCATATGAAGTATTACATCATTTTAAATATTATAATACAGTATCCAAATCTCTAACAAATTAATCTACATCAAAATTATATGTGTTCTTTTATTTGTGCTGCAAAATTCAAGTGAATAACAGGAAATAAAAGTTTTACAAATGGTGTCCAGATTTAAAATAATCCACGACCTCCGGAAGGCTGCTCCCATTACCTCTACCCCACCCCAGCACTCATGCCAGAAATTCTGCGAGCTTTGTGGCAGCAGCTACACTAGTCATCAGCACCCAAGGCCAACTGCCAAGGCCAAGACTTGGGAAGGCAGGAGACAGACAGCTCTACGCCTATAGGACCTCATGAAAGGAAAACCCACAAATTTGGTCTCCATATGAATTACCTTCCTGGGAGCCAAAGTGGTATTTTCTAAAAGGAAAGGAAAACAGACTCCCAGCACCCAGAGATGGAACCCTGCTATGAATAACATTATTTAGTTAAGAAACTATCTTTCAGGAAATCTTTCACAGGAGTTACAGAATCAAGTTTTGAAATACAACTTATTTTTTAAGTTGAAGACAGCTTGCATTCAGATTCACTAAATGAGGTGTAAGATTTTCAGAGGACCCTAATCTGACTGCAAGTAACTTGGGAAGACTAAATATGAACTGATAACCATAAATATAACAACATATTTTTAGAAGTTTTATATAATACCTGGTTCTCCCTACCTACACCCCAAACTTTTCACCACTCAAGAAAGCCCAATTTTTCTTAAGACTCTGTCAGGGAAATAGCTGGGGGGAGGGGGGGGTATGGAGAGGGTGGCTGGATTATGGACATTGGGGAGGGTATGTGCTATGGTGAGTGCTGTGCAGTGTGTAAGCCTGATGATTCACAGACCTGTACCCCTGGGCAAATAATATATGTTAATAAAAATTTTTAAAAAAGGAAAAAAAAAGAATCTTTATCTGGTAAGAAATGCACTGAATTTTTAAACTTAAAATACATGTATAAACACGAACATAACATATGTAGACTACTATATCTCACCTCACACTGCTACTTAAAGAGACAAAGTATGTATTCTTTAACTAAAATAAGAACTACTCATTTTTTTTTAAACTTTCCAGTTTAAGAAACCAATCTTGAATTCTGAGCCCAAGAACTGCCAAAGGGAAAACACAATTCAAGACTGATTTCTTGCCTTATGAAATAGCTAAATCTCACCCTAACGTACTGAAGAAAATTTTCAGAAATTGTTATTCTAAAGCAAAATAATAAGTGATTAAATTAGACGAATTTGGTGGAGAGTAGAACATTAAATGAGCATAATTTTTAATTCCTTTTCTTCCTGTTATTGGAAATGCTCTATCAAAACTACGCATTTTATGCAAGACTTACATAAAGAGAAAATACACTCTAAAAATTCAGGACTAACAATTCAAAAATAAAATATGAGCAAAGCAAAGCCCTAAGTCTTTCAAATCTATTAGCCAGAAGGGTTCAGAGTCTTTTCAGAAAAGCAATGCATATGTTGACAAATTTGTATATAATATCTACCTATTATCCTTGATGTAGGACAAACTAAGAATTTAACTTGAATCAAATCAAGCATTGCATTCATACTTTACAACACTTTGTAAAGCAGCAATTTTAGCTGGCTTCAAACTGATCAAAATATTTTATTTTTACCTCAAAATAATCTGTTTACATCAGGAAAAATAAAAACTTAATAACAGCAGATAAACTTATCCTTTAACAGAATTCCACTGAGTTCCTATGGGAGAATAAATCTAGTTTTCGCCAACTGTTCAAAGAGACTTTAAGGCATAATATAGCCTCACAATTTTTCTGAGGTGCACTTTTTACTAACTACTATCAGAGTTAACAGTATCCTAGTCCCTGGAGAAATAAAAGTAACTCGTTCTGCATTTTTTCAGTCTATAAACACAGTTACCTGTTCTCTTAGGAGAGTTAACATGGAAAGAAAGTTACGAGTAATACCAAAAAGGATGTCAATTACGCGAAGAAAACTCTAATGTACTTGGAAATGTAGGCACACCTTGGTCTAGTGCACTCTGCTTTACTGTGTTTTGCAGATATTGTGCTTCTTACAAACTGAAGGTTTAAGACTTCAGTGGAGGAAGCAACTGCAGATGCGGTGGAAATGCCAAGAGGACTGGAAGTGGAGCCTGAAGCTGGGACTGAAGTTCTGCCATCTCATGATAAAACTAACAGATGAGGAATGGTTTCTGATGGATGAGCAATGAAAATGGGTTTTTGAGATGAAATCTCCTGCAGTGAAGATTGTTGAAATGACAACAAAGGATTTCGAATATTCCATAAACTCAGCTGGGAGAGCAGCAGCAGGGTTTGAGAGGACAGACTCCAATTCTGAGTGATGTTCTACTGTGAGTAAAAGCACATCACAGCATTGCGTGCTACATTTGTGAAGGGAAGAGGCAATGAATGGGACAAATCTCATGTCTCATTTTAAGAAATTGCCAGAGCCACCCCAACTTTCAGTAGCCACGATCCTGATTAGTCAACAGGCATCAACAGGGAGGCAAGGCCTTCCACCAGCAAAAAGATCATGACTCACTGAAAGCTCAGATGATGGTTAGCATTTTCTTTTCTTACCAAGAAAGTATTTTTTTACTTAAGGTATGTACTTTGTTTAAGACATGATGCTACTGGACACTTCATAGGCTGAGGTATTGTGTAAACATAACTTTTATATGAACTGGGAAACCAAAAATTCACTTCACTTGCTTTATTGCAATATTTGCTTTATTGCGGTGGTCTGGAACCGAACCTGCACAATATTGCTGGGGTCTGCCTGTAACAAGCATGGGATAAGGCTTTCAGATATATTGGGCTGAAAAGCCTTGTATAACAAGCCACTGAATTAATTGTTTTAGAGCACGTATAGGAGAGCTCCTCTGGTAATTTCCTCATATTATGGCAGGAGAAAGAGATTCATATGTGCATTAACTCCCCTTTCATGCTAATTTTTCATTATTAAAATGTGTTTGAGAGAAGGGGTGAAGGCTAGTGGGGAAAAAACAATGAGCTGAAGAAGAAACTCCCAGAGTCCCAGGCTACCTGTGCTTCCTGGGTCAGAGCTGCAGGTACATGCTTGAACCATTTCCTTGAGAATTCCACTGTGAGTGTCCTTCCCTTCATCTCCCAGTGATACTTCATTTTTTCTTATTCTTATTATTTCTTATTCTTATTTTTTTTAAGATTTTATTTCTTTATTTGACAGAGAGAGATCACAAGTAGGCAGAGAGGCAGGCAGAGAGAGAGGGGGAAGCAGGCTCCCGGCTGAGCAGAGAGCCTGATATGGGGCGCGATCCCAGGACCCTGGGATCATGACCTGAGCCGAAAGCAGAGGCTTTAACCCACTGAGTCACCCAGGCACCCCACTTATTCTTATATCTTATTCTTATTCTCAAAAATTAAGCTGTCATGGTTTTGACCTCCCCCTGTTTTCTCTTTTATCCCTTTGTTTAATTACAATTCCAAAATGAAAGGGAACAGTCCTGTGACACTAGCCAGTTAACCCCATGAGAAAAAAGAGGGTGAGAGATGAGAGAAGGCATTTTTTTTATTTCCACCATAAAACTAATGCCTGTGGTTATATGCAAATGCAGGAATAACTATGTGAACTGTAGTAAATTATATTTAATTGAAACAAAAATTTCAATTCAAACATAATTAAACACATTCTACAGATTTACATATTATTGTAATTACTCTGTGTCCTTTCTTAATTAAAAAAACTAGCACTTTATGTGCACTTAAACACTTTTAGTCATTACCAAATATTTTTATTTACATTTTCTTTTTCTCAGTTATGAAAACTTAGCTATAAAATATTCAAGTACTCATTACATATTTTAAAGCTTTAAAAATCAGTGTTTTCTGAGATATGTTCTATACCTTGTGCTTTCTCACTTTTCTCACTTTCTCACTTTAACCCCACTCTTTGCTTTGGGTTTGTTTCTTATGCCTTATGAAGAGATGTGTTCAGTATCAATATTCTTGGGATTTTCACTTTTTAATATTCTTTCCACCTCTCAATTCAGTATAAAAAACATTCAACAAGTATCTGTGCTATGTAGAATATCATGCTAAATGCTTTGGGAAATGTAAAGATGATTCCTGTCCTTTTAAGGAACTAAGAGGGAAGCACAGAATACATGTACAGATAGACATATATAATATTTATTAATGTTATAATATATAGAGAAAAATGGTAACATGAGAATAAAATAGGAAGATATTAATTCATTTTAAGCAGTAAAACTTATTAAGGTGGGGGCCTTGAAGTATTCGTGACATTTTAACACCTAAAAGTTTTCATTAATGTTTCTGAATATCCCTTTTAAATTATTATTATTATTATTATTTTTTTCCAGAAAGGGACAGAGCAGGCAGGTGAGCCACGGTGGGGGTTGGGGATGGTAGGAGGGACAGAGTGAGAGGGAAACAGAGAATCTTTAACAGGCCCTGGCCCAGAGTGGAGCCTGATGTGGGGTTCCACCTCATGGCTCTGAGATCATGATCTGGGCCAAATATCAAGAGTTAGCCACTTAACTGAATAAACCACCCAGGTATCCTATAGATTATTTGTTTACAATATGGTAGGCTCAGACAACAATTAAAAATAGAACTGTTTTCTACAGTAGCACAATTAAAAGGAAATTTGTTCAAGATAAATACTGCAGTCAAGCCTTAAATATCTTACCGCATAAGAGTACACGCAGTAGGGATAGAAGTAAAAATGTCAAGTAGGCTATTTCTTCCACAAACACTCACTGAGCAAGTCAGTAGAATGCAGAGAGGAGGGTAACAAAGTCCTTGCTGGGAAGGAGCAAGGAAACAAAGAAGAAAGTCCCTAATTAAAGTCAGTATGTACATGGGTGGGTGTAGATATCCAAAGGGAAGAAATACCAGGAAACTGCCTAAAACTCAACTGGCAAGAGTAGTCTAAAGAATTCAAGGATGGTAATGAGGGAGGGAAAATAAAGTCCAGGAGAGACGGGGTAGGTAAAGAGAAGCAAAGAAGGGATACAAGATGGACACAGGTGGAACACGGTGGTATAGGAAAAAGAGGATTGACAAGACTAAGAAGAGAAACAAAGGGGATGGCCTGGAAGGCCAAGAGCTGAGGGACTTCATAGGGAATCTGAGGAAAAGAAAACAACAAAGAAGTGAGAGATGAGGTTAGAAGGAAAAGGAAGGAAACACATAATTGAGAAAATAAATCCACCATACCTAGTGAACTACAAGGAAAAATTCCTTTAAATGTCCTATGTGCTACAAGTAAAAACATCTAGCACTTGAAAGAAGTAAACATTAAAAAGAATAATTGGGTCATTTTAGAGATAAGAAGCAGCATGTGAAGGAAGGAGATAACTTTTAGCAATTAAAAATTAAGTAACTTTCTTAAGACTATGGTCAGGTAAACCACTTTTAGCCATACTGAAAGGATCAGAAAAATATAAGCACCGTCAAGTCACAGTCTTACTTCTATAGAAATTATAACATTGCAAAATTGATGAGTTTTTTCCAAAAGAACATTAAATTTTTAAATAAATTATATCAGGCATATAACGCTTAAGGTTTATAAATAGGGTTTTCTCCATGCTAAGGGATATTTTCGTAAAGAACCCACTGATAAGAGAAACCCAAGAGTGACAATAACCATAAGAATTCTCAGTGTTTTTCCCATTATGATTGCTCTGACAAGTATTTTAATCTTAAAAGACTATCAAGAAATTTAAGTATTAACTACCTCAAATTCAGCTGAGTGCTGTTTTTCAGCTGAATTGCATTTACAGTTTTATATTCAGTTCCTATCTACCTCTTTCTGTAATCCAACTGGCAGAAGGCACTCAAAATTTTTCTTTTTCCACAATACAGCAAGAAAAATGCTAAAAACTATGCAGTCTATACAATAAAAAACAACTTATAATTCAATTCTTGGTTAATTCATAACTGCTGCTTAGACAAAAAATGACTTAGTTCATTAATTCATATTTGATTACATCAATTTCTGGTAAATCATTATTTGATCTTTAACAGTAGTGACGATAGAAATTCAAAAGGACATGAACCTTTTTGAGTCACACAGGGGACAAGTGAGGATGAGGACAGTTACCAGGCCATCTCTAACCATGTGAGTAATTACTACTTCCAAGGTACTTCCATACCAATTAAATTCACTTTAGGAAATACTTTATTGATCCTCGACCACGTGAGAGAGAAGCCTGTAAAGAAGAATGGGACAAGACAGTAGTGAAGAGTCCGGGCACTAAAGGAGCACTGAGGAGGGCTCCTGTGGATATATGTCTACCAGTATTTATTCCCAGCTCCTCTTTGCATGCATATACATCCCCCATGAGCTTATGAACTCCTTGAAAGTAGAGACTGGCCTTCTAATCTTTGGGTCCCCAGCAAAAGATATGACATAAATTAATACTCAATACACATTTGCAAACATAAATGTATGAATAAATGAGCCAAAGGACAAATGAACGTGTCTGAGTTTTTAAAGATCAGTCAAGGCAGAATCAAGTCTAGGTACTGATTCAGTGATCTTTACTTTTACCTAGAGGAATCACAGAGTTGTTTCATTTTTGCAACAAATCAGGTAAGGAAATAAATACATTCAGGTTGTTTACTAATAAGGATTCCTGCTGATCTATCTTACAGTCAAGGATACTTACTGGTACAGCCTTCTGACCAGCAAGGAAGGTGAAAGATCCATGATTTTCTATCATGTGGGCCAAGCTTTTATTTTACACTTACATGCAGGGCTCCAATTAGTGCCTTCTGCCATCAGATGGCACACTGGCCCATAGCACTATAATCCCAAGCCACTATCCAAACCTGACCTTCAAGGGCAGGAAGAAGGAAGTTTAACATGTGCTGAACCCAAGAGCACTGAGGGGTCAGAGGCTTTACATGCATTCTTTTATTTAATTCTACAAACAAATCTTCCTGCTATTGGTTATTGTTCTCATTCCATGGATGAGAAACTCAGGCCCAGGAGAAGCAAAACAGAACTACCTCTGGTTACAGAGCAGGTACCTGGCAGAGGTAGACTTGAACCTGGGTTCATAAAACTCAAAAGCCAATTCCCTTTCTAGCTCTCAGGATTATATAACACGTGGTTCATTTCCAGGGCCCAGCTCCCTTTGTGTGAGCTATGGCAGCTCTGAGAGTCCTACTCTACAAGTGTCATGGGAATACACCACGTCAAAAAATGAACTGAGGATGTCAGAAGAGACCGAGGGCCAGAACGTTTTCTGCAAGAAAGAAGTGATTTCTGCCGCGTTGCAGCCTTTATCATGGGATGAATACATTAAGAAGTGCTCAGGTTTTGGAAGGGAGGGGGGTGGGGCGATGGGTGAGCCTGGTGGTGGGTATTAAGGAGGGCACGTATTGCATGGAGCACTGGGTGTGGTGCATAAACAATGAGACTTTGAACACTGAAAAAATTAAATTAAATTTTTTAAAAAGTGCTCAGGGCCTTCTAATCTGTAACTTGCATTATGGAAGACAAAAAAACAAAACAAAACCCAACTCTTCTGAAGAATGAGAGTGAAGTTATACAGAGTCTAATGGTACCAATAAGAGAAACAAGAAGCCTGGTTTATAGAAACGGCAGGAGAGGAAGCATACATACTTCATCTTTTGAAATTAAAATCCTCCTCCCTTCATGGGCAGATACTGCAGCTGCTTCTCTGTCTCTCCCATGTGGAAACAGGACAAGTCAAATATACTGTTAATTTAAAAAGTGTGATGGTTTCTCATATAATTTCTATCAATCTATTTAAAAACATACTATGTTATAAAACACCTTTATTTCTCACAGAATTTAATCTAGAGGAAAATATCAACATGTTAGTTTAATTCAAAGAATGATTTTACAATGTGTATTTGAACAGATGATTAAAAACAGAAGAAATTTTATGCATCATTTGTTTTCTAATTAACATGTGACTAGAAGAGCTGCAAAGCAATGTGTTAAATAAGAATTATTGGAGAAATTTTTTCTTCATCTTAAGTGACATTGCCGGACAAAGAATTCTGTTATTTAAATTTCTGTCAGTATTCAAAATTGATAAAAGACCACGATGAACAGAAATACAATTTTGGGCTGGGGGATGCTATTTTAAAGCCAGTTGATAACAGTAACAGAGTGAACCAGCAATCACTTTAAAAGACTTGGCTACTATGAGTGACTTTTAAGTGTCTCTGTTGTCTTCTGGGGGTACTTTCAACCAGCCCCTCTTGAATGTATAGGTCAGTAAAAATCAGGTCATACAGAGCTGAGGGAAAAAAATCTGATTTATAGATGATCAATCATTTGGATTCTAGAGCAACAGAAATTCTCTGTGATTCACTTCTACAAATAATAGCATGGATCTTCAGGATGACCATATGGTCACTGAAAAGAGAAAGTTCAGTCAAATTTGTTATTTTATGAAATAAAATAATAGCCTGAATAGTCATTCTTGGCTCATTCAGTGGAATGTGGATGGAGGAGGGATGAACCTCTCTCCTGAATAAACCCAAGAAACAACCACAGATTGTTCAACCAAGATAAGAAAATTATGCAACTGTCAAGTGCAGAAATGTTTTCTCAAGAGTTGTACTCAGCTCTTTTTCTAGGCATGATATGGAATACAGGGTTAAAGAAATCTATGTCCAGTTGCGGACGCATGTGAAGAAATTCAGCTTACTTAACAGACAGCAACATAAATCCAACTGCACTCAGTTACAGCAAAAATCTCCTAGCACAACTTCTGCCCATTATTACTTTACAATCAAGTACAAAGGGAGTCATGATTCTTCTCTGAATGGGGAAGTGGTTAGGGAGTCAAGTGCTCTAAACTCTCCTGCCCGCGCCACATTCTTATTCTGCATCTGTATTTCCTGCTTGCTTGTGGCAGAATGCTAATTTCAACTAATTTAAATGAAAGCCCCACATAATGTGGCACTCTCATTCTATTTAAACAAAAACTAGCGATAAGGAGCAAGTAAGGGATGGCCCATGAGGCTGCTCAACCCAGCTTTCCATTATTTAACAGAGAATTATTAGCTATGCATGGTAACCATTTTTTCCTCTAATGTTTTTGAATTCTGATCAGAGCCATTACTACTGTTTCTAACTTTGTACCCTCTTTTGCAAGCTTTCACAAGCCCCTTATTAAAGCACTGGGAAGGCTTCCTATCTGATGCTCTGCCAGGCACTGTCCTTTTGGACACAATGCATTCAGGTTATTAGCTTGATGTGCATCATTCAGCAAGCTGTCTTACAATTTCACTGATCATCATCTAGTAAGACTGAATTGCTGCCTTGCCCATGGCTTTTAGATTTATATAATTAACCAAAATTAGCTTGATGTTTAAAACACAATGCCAGCCTACTCACTTATTTTTGGAAGAACACTTTAGTGAACACAATGAGTGGGCTGATTTGGAATTGCCAACTTAAACTGTCAAAGTTTTCCTATAAAATTACTATGCTTAAAAAATTCAAATTCTATTAAGGCAAATACCATTAAAAGAAAAACTATGTGATAAAATAATCAGGTACCATATTATTTTCATTTAGGTTCATTATGATATTCAACTAAATTCTAGTATAAAATATTCCATACAATTCCTTGGGTGTGTATTGTAAATACTAGTTATACATAGAACCTTCGGGAAAAGTGTAAAATCGTTTTGGTTATAAAGCCCTACAGAAACATAGCATGTACAAAATGACATGTAAAAACTATCACTTAGAAGCTATTAATGTCAGACAGAAAATTAAAAATAGCCAACTACATGCTAAACATTATAGTAGATAGTAGGTAATACCTTGGGGTATTGAGCTTGAGCCTGAAGTTTTTCCAACACACTTTTGCTTCCTTACATCAAATTTACCTTCATAAGTGACTCAGGAAAACATATTTAATTACCAACATTTTTCATAAAGGGGACTGAAGCACAGAAAACCAAAGTGATTTCCATAAAATGAAGCAGTACAGTCTGTAAATAGCATGTAGAAGAGCTGAAATTAAAATTCAGTGGCTATTTCTAGTTCCACTAAAGCCAGTAATGTGTATTTTAGAGTTTGCTGGACCTTCGTTTGAATAGTTTTTGGCAAATTTGAACTTCTCTGTTACTCGTTTTCATTATATGCAAGATGGAGTCAGTAATAACCTACCTCATAAGGATCTACTAGCACACGAATCCCTTACAAACTATGTGAACAGCACAAAGCGTAACACATAACATAGGTGATCTGTAAATGCTAGTTCATTTGTTATTCATTCATACTTACATTTATTCAGCCAGTATTAACCGAGCATGTGTAAGTGCCAGGCATTGTCTAGGCCCTGGCCATGTGGAGCTATCACTCTAGGAGGATAATCAGAAAGAGGTTGGCTTATGGCATAAATGCCAATGAATAGCCCCTCAGCCCTTGTCCTCACCCCTCCATTCAGCACATGGTTCCTGGGCATCGGCCAGTTGCGCTGGCATACAAAAGGTTCTAAGATTTGAATCCTGCCCAGCTAGTTCACTTTTTCTCTCTTGTTCATTCTGTCTGCTCCTTTTTTTTTCTTTTCCCCCTTTCTACTCTTTTAGTCTCAGTAATCTACAATTTAAAACAGTAGCTTCAAATTGTGCCAGACACAGGGGTTCAGCCAGGAAGGTGACTGGGAGTTGGGTGCAGCTTGGGGAGACGGGTCTCCCAGCCCTGCCGAAATCAGAACAGATATCTCTATTGTATCTGTTTCATGCCATCTACTTAACATCCTAGGTTTCCAGTACAAGATTTGGGTGTGAATAAATAACTTGAGTGCTAAATGAATGTTTGGGGAAAAGAAAAAAGCACCAATTTAAAATATGTCCCATTCTTTAATAAGGTGATCTACAGGAAAAAGAAATGAGGGTGGCATAGGGAATCTAGTATACAAAAAGAAACTTATAAGACATAAAAGACAAGTGAGATATATGGTTCTTGATAGGATGTTGGGTTGAACAAGTCAGCTATCAACAGCATTTTTAAGACAACCAAGGGAAATTTAAATATGAACTGGGTATATAATAATTAATTTTAGGGTGTATCACTATGACAATATTATGTGGCAAAATATACCTTTTTAAGAGAAGAGCACCGAAATACTGAGATGAAAAACAATGATGTCTGTAATCACGCTTTAAATATTATAGCCCCCCAAAAGATGATGTGAACATGAAAGTCAACAATTGTTAAACCTCAGTGATTACTGTGCATTATACACTTCTCTTGACTTTCAATACTTGGGATATTCTTCATAAAAAAAGTTTATAGGAGTGCCTAGGTGACTCAGTCAGGTAAGCGTCTGCCTTCAGCTGAGGTCACGATCCCAGGGTCCTGGCATCAAGCCCTGCATCAGGCTCCCTGCTCAGAGGGGAGCCGGCGTCTCTCTCATCCTCTCCTGCTCCCCCTGCTTGTGCGTGCTCTCTCTCTCTCTAATAAATAATTTTAAAAAAGAAAGTTTTTAAATGATCAACACCTACTGGCATTCATTGGCCTTAATATGCCTCAAATTTCCTTCAGTTGCACAAGTTAAAACTGTATGCAGGTTGTTTGTTTTGTA
This sequence comes from Neogale vison, assembly GCF_020171115.1. Taxonomy (NCBI): domain Eukaryota; kingdom Metazoa; phylum Chordata; class Mammalia; order Carnivora; family Mustelidae; genus Neogale; species Neogale vison. The sequence continues at coordinate 144,933,254 of NC_058101.1, read as the reverse complement.
CTTTAAAAGCTCTATAATCCTATTATGGCATTTAAAAAAAAATCAAAATAACTCACAAACCACCATGGAGAAAAGAGATGGTTTAGAGATTACATATAATCATTACTGAATGAGAAGTCTCCACGCATTCTCTGATATTTTTCTGTTAAACAGATAATCTTCAGGGCAAGTATATACTTAAAAAGACTCTAGAGGCAGGTGTATGAGTGATCTCTAAGATGACCCTTAATGAGCCCCACTTCCCAGAATTCAAACCTTGTATAATCCCCCCCCTTGAGCACTAGGCTGGACCTAGAAACTTCATTCTAACCATGGAATACAGCAAACATGATGAGAGTTCACTTTGGAGATTAGACTGTAGACTTGGTAGAAGATCAAGACTTTCAGACTCCCTCCCTCCTTTGCCTTTCTTTCTTGATTTCTTGCTCTGATAAAGTGAGCTGTCATGTTGCAAGAAAACTGCTCTATGGAGAGCCCCACGTGGCCTCAGAATAGTAGTGAATGGGGAACTGAGCCCCCAGCTGAGAAGCCAGCAGAGCACTGAATTCTGCCAACAACCACGTGAATGTGCTTGGCCCAAATCCTTCCCTCACCCAATCTTAAGATGGCTGCAGCCTATGAGACCCTGTCTTACTTTGCTAGGGCTGCCATTACAGAATATCACAGACTGGATGGCTTAAACAGACATTTATTTTCTCACAATTCTGGAAACTGGAAATAGGATATCAAGATGTGGACAGGTATGGTTTCTTCTAAGGGCTCTCTGCTTGGCTTGCAAATGGCTGCCTTATCTCTGAATCTTCACATGGTCTTTCCTCAGTCCATATACATGTATGTGATGTATGTGTGCAAATTATCTCTTCTTAAAAGACATCAGTCATATTGCAGTAGGACCCACCCTAACTGCTTCATTTCAATTTAATTACCTCTCTAAAGGCCTTAGCTTCAAATACAGTCACATTCTGAAGTACAAAGTTAGGACTTCAACTGTAGAGCAGATACAATTTAGCCTATAACAGACTCTAAAGCAAAGGACCTTGCTAAGTTACTACTGAATCCCTGATCTACAAAAGAAAATGTGATATAATAAGTGTTGCTTTAAGCCACTAAGTTTGGATAATTTGTTATATGGCAACAGATAATTAATATACCAGGTCAAATAGTTATACCATTCACCATCTGGGCCTAGTGAAAAACAACTTTATTAAAACTTTTTATATGAACTTGAACAAAAGCTCAAATATTTATTCCATATTTTCCTGAATAAATATATTCCTGAAATGGTCAATGTTCTTCTAATGCAAATAATTGCTTGGCTGTTCTCACATATGAACTTGGAATATATCCACCCTATAAACACCATTTCCTGATTTCAAATCTCTTTGACAGGTTCTAGTTTATTATGACTTCCGGTACTTTTTCTTGCACTCACACTGTCAAAGCACAGTATTTTGAAAGTTTTGATGTTTGTCAGTTTTAAGAGAGGATGGTCATCTTCTCTGCTCTACACATGCAAAATATTTTCATTTTTGATATATAATAACCTATTTGAATGAGCAATACGATTTTTCCAGCTCTATATTATTTATTTCCTTCCATTTTTATTGCAAGGACGGTACATATAACAAATCAGCTTTCTAGATTGACCTCTCTTTATTTCATTTTTTAAAATAAAATGATCACATTACTTAAAGACCAAAAACACCATGTTCTCTTCCATTTTGGTTTTATTTCTCCCACCTACCCAATCATAAACCTATAACTACATTATGACTACAAAATTTTTTTTTCAAACAATTGTAAGCAAGGTTTCCCATTAAGTCTTTCTGTCAAGAATTTCTATACTTCCATATACGAAAAAAATATGGACACTATCCTGAGTTCGGCTTGGTACAGTATTTGCCAAAAATATCTCTGGGCTTATGTTTTCAGAGATGAAAACTATCTTACAGGACTGCTTTGTACTCTATTTTTTGTATGTATGTATTATTTTTATTGATCTTACTTTTGGGTTTTGACAAAGCTTTCATATCTTTTCCTATTACTATCAATATTTCAGGGTGTTGCTGAACATTAGTCAATGAAACCAATTCTTATCTACAAACTCTTTTATTTAGTACTTACTTGTATTTACATATAGTGAAGTGAATGTGCTCACCTTCCTTTTCTTCAACATCTTCATTATCAGAGATGTTTAGTTACTTTTTCCTTAGTTTCTTAAAATTTTTCAAAACATCAAATTTCCCACTGAGCAAACACTGGTTTTGTTGCCATTCTCAACACTGCTTTGTAGTATTTATTCTAGTAATATGTGTCTTTTATTTGGAGTAGCCTACATCTGCCTTCCTTAGGTCCTTAACATACTCTACTACCACTCTCTGGATGTCATTTATAGCATACGAAGGGTAAACCACAACATGCATGTCAAATGAGCAGTCATCCTGATATTCCCTGTAAGAAATTATTATTCTGGTTCTAGATTTACCTCTCCTGGTTTCTCAGCTGAAATGCTAGCTGGTATATAGTAACATGCAGTAAATATTTGTTGCTTTATATAATCACACTTTAAGAAGACAAATACAAAATACCATAGGGATACTACTAAAACCCTTATGACAGACATTTTTAAAAGATTTAAAAGAGAAAATTCTAAGACTTTAGACATTTTGCTATGTTGGCTTATAAAGCTGGAAAGAAAAGTGCTACATATAAACACACACACACACACACACACACACACACACACACACTAGTTCTCTGTCCAACCACCATTAGAGTCCACAGTAATCCTCGGCAGGTTGGTGGCCACAGTATGAGGTTTCTCTCAGGCTGTGGTCTGAATGAAGGTGGAAGGCTGAGAACACAGAGAACTTGGTAAGGTCTTTTAAAAACTCAAACAGCTGAGTTCTTGACTGGTTCCCAAATACAGCTCTCACAGGTCTTTAGAATACTCAGGGCTCTTGCCAGACATTGGGCAATGAAACCAGTCATAACACTAATGCGATAGATAGGTTAAAATCTATAGAAAAACTGGACTTGATAGCCTTCTAGAATGTATCTATTTTATATACTCTTGTTTTTAAAAAAAGATTTTATTTATTTATTTATCAGAGAGAGAGAGAGAGAGAGAGAGAGAGCACGAGCGCGAGAGAGTGAGCGCACAAGCAGGCAGAGGTGGAGAGAGAAGCAGGCTTCCTGGTGAGCAAGAAGCCTGACGTGGAATTCGATCCCAGGACCCTGGGTCCATGACCTGAGCATAAGGCATCGGCTTAACTGACTGAGCCACCCAGGCATCCCTATATACCCTTTTAAATAAGCAATTCAAAATATACTCACTGGCTTCTGGACATTAGGGCTATACCAGGTAAAAGGGATACAGAGATACTATTGAGATATAGCTATATAGAACACTAAAATATATACTGAAAAAATGCACGATAGGAAAGGAGGTTAACAATTAACTTCATGGTTAGACCTTGAAAAATCTCAAAATAAGAACCCTTGAACTCATGGAAGGAATTTTTTTAAAAATTTAACTTGGAATTATAATGAGTAAAAAGTTAAACTCTTATTCAACAAATACAGTACATAATGCATATTTTTCATATGTAATATCGACAATATAAAGACCAAACTAGATATAAACAGTTCTAAAAACAAAACAAAAAACCTGAGTCAATCTGTAACCATTCATTTAGAAAATAAAATTTCCTCACTAGGAAAATAATTTTGTTATGGTAGTCCTCAGACCAATCCCTGCATCAGAATTTATTGGGTAAAATACCATTTCATCAGATCATGCTGTGAACATTTTGGAAGTCTAGAGACAGAGATTGCTTGGGAACTCTTCCTATGCTATCTCATATAAGTTTATGGATTCTGAGGCTAGTTAAGTGTGTGTGTGTTGTTCCTTCCTCTAATTCATTACTGATCAGAAATGCCTTAATGACAGTATATATTCACCTAAAATGCTGACATTTAAGTTACTTTCCTATATTCCCAACTGATATTCCTCTTTATTCTGAGAAATTTGTGTTCCATGTGAAGGTTTTCTGTGTCTTCCACAAAGTAGCCAGAGTCTGGTCTACACACTCAATTCATTTGAGAGGCAAGGAGAAAGAAGACATGTCATGCTATCTCACTGCTTTTAATGGTGTAAGACGTCAATTTGGTGATCTGCTTGCTAGAGATCATCATTTCAGATTTTTCAGGAGTCATTGTTATAAAATTCCTCCTACCAACACATGCTGGTTGCTCCTAACTGAGTCTCTCTGTGGAGCACAACAGTCTCTAGGGGACAGGGTCCAGCTTCTGTGCCAGGTCATGGAGGTAGCCTTCAGTACTCAAAGTCCCTCTTCTCCATGTATGCTTTCCCCAAATGGGGGGTTTGGCTGTCTTGCATGTTCTCCTAGGTACCTGCATATGCCTTCAAACATTGATCCAGAAAAATTATCCATGGTTACAAGCACCAGCTCAAAACAGAGCTTGGTTCAAATCACAGAGTCTTACTAAGTCATGAGTGAATTTGAATTAAATACGTACTGCCTTGAGTCACAGTTTTCTCACCTGTAAAATGGAGACAGTTCTGAGGGTTAATGAAGACAAATACTAGGGACATGGTCAGCACTCAGTATTAATCTTCAATTACATGCCATAAATTTGACTAAGTCCTGAGTGGTAGTCCCAAGGGATTTCCTCTATATCACATACACAACCACCTCATGTTTCCCATATACAGACAACCTGTGCATTGCTGTTTCTGACAACACTGGATTGAAACTGTCCAAAAACATTTTAAGCATCTCATTACCCACTTCCTCACAGAATGGCTCTTTATCCCGTGTTCTATTGCAATTTAATCCAAGTACTTTAACTGTTGATAATCTAAATTTTAATCCAATACTATAGTCCTCTACCTTCATTCTAGGTCAAGAATTCCTTTTGGAATTCCTCATTGATATAAAAAAATGTTTTGTAACTGTTAATCAAATGATTAAATAAGCACTCCTGCATTATTTAAATACTGACAAAACTATGAAACATTTAAAAATTTAAATATATTCATAAAAATTTAAAAATTAATATAAAAGATAAAACAGAGAAGAAGGGTCACTAATTTATACCTGATTTTAGACATTCCACAGAATGGAAATTTCTCTTTAAGATATGGTATAAAAAGCATCTTTTCTGGACCCAAATTAATATTTAAGATATACTGATACAATGAGAAGAAATTTTGAAGCAAAACTCTATAGAAAAATTAAGAAAACTGGGTGTACCGACAAGTACATTTAAATATGACAATAAACATTGTCTCCAAAAATGTCCAAAAGCCACAGCCTTGACTGGGAACCATCACAATAAGGCTCATCTGTAGCACCTAATTCCCTTCTATCCCCATGCTAATTCCCTGATGCACTCTATACACTGAAGACTAAACACATAGATGTTTGTGGTCTATGACCCATTATCCACATCATTCCCTCCATCTAAAATGCCTACTCTCACCATCTTTGCTTACCACAAATCCTGCTGACCTTCTAAGGCCATGCCCAAATAGTGGCACCTCCATACACCGAGATGGGAGGGCTCTTTCTTATACCCTCACTATTGACACTAACACATGTCTATCCTCCTCTATTAGAATTAAGCTCAATAAAGACAATAGTCTTACAAATTCATCTTCACTGCACCATTTCTCCCAGCAGAGGCATGTGCATAAAGCATCAACAGATGCATCCTGATGGGGATTTAACAGGTGCAGCTCATGTGGTCCTTTCCTCTCCATAAAACTTAGGACACATGTAAACTGCAACCTGACAGGAGCTAGAAAAGTTACATTTTTACTTCAGAATCAACCCATTTCATCCAGAAATACAGCAAGCACAGAAAACAGGTTAATTTTGTTCAAGTTAATACTTTGCTTGAAACAGAGAGACCTTTAATATGAGCTAAGAGAGGGAATAAAGGGGAAAAAGAATGTAGTTAGGTTCTAAGATTGGACTCGGCAGATCTAGAATGAGCTTAGGAAGGTCACAAAATATCTTACTGGACTCGCATCCTTTATCAAAATCTGTTATCAAAACTTGTATTTACTTAACATTGATTATTTTAAAAGATTATTTTGAAGGACAACAGTAATATTTTTACTGTTAACTGACTTAACTGTTGTGCTCCAGCCACACTTACAATGTTACTGCATTTCTGGGAATTGATCCAAAAAAAGCAGTATTCACAGTTATCCTTAAGAATGCCTTTTATTCCTATAAAAGATTCTAGACTGGAAAAAAAAACAGAAACAAGTAATATTTTATTTTCTCCCATTATGTTCAGTAGTAAAATAGAATGCTATCTAATTAGAATCTTTTATTTGTTTTCTTTCTTCACACCAAGACATTATACCTTTCATAATCACATAATCATTGAAACCGAATGACTTTATTCTTAAGAAAACAGGATTGTTCTTAATGATTCATTGTCTTTATGACTTCAATCTGCTCAGTAATGATCTAACCAATTAAAAAAGCACATCTGTCTATAACATAAATGGAACAGATGAGAAAGATTCTAACGCCATAAATGGAAGGGGGTCTGATTCAGTTGCCTGTTTCATTTTATGCATAGAAACAACTGACCGGTAGAATGAATATTTTATAAGTGGCTATTACTCTAAATCTAAGCACCAGATCAAGTATCCAGAAAATTTAACTCCACATACTGGGAGTTCTGTATCTGCATCTGTATCAGTGTTCTGGCTGTGATACTGTACTATAGTTTTCCAAAATGTTACGGGGCGGGGGGGGACTGGGTAAAGGACACATGGGATCTTTATTAAGTTTTACAACTGCATATATATCTAAAATTAACTCAAAAAAACTAACCAAAAGGTAATAAAAGTACAAAATAAAATTCTAAATATCAAAAATTCAAGTGAATTAAAGGCAATGATTACAGCCAGACTTGTACTTTTAGTATATAATGGAGACAGACATCCTTTATATTTTACAATGTAAATAGAAGACTAGGCAACACCCAAATATATTTATATGGCCATGAACTCTCCAGTAAGTAGCCACTAGCCATAATTAAGATAAACTGGAAAAATCCATTGCTTAGTAGCACTAGTAGCATTTCAAGTGCTCAGTAGCTATATGTTGCTAGTGAATAGTCATTCTGAATAGCACAGAATGACCGTGTCTATCAACATGGAAAATTCTACTGGACAGCACTGTTAGACAATTCTGATGAAAAAAAAAAAGTGTTTGTGAATGAGTCAATCAATGAATAAATGACTTAGCTAGTGAACAAACCTATTAAAAACATAAGTTTTCACATTAAATGTGATGAAAGCTCATAATTATCTAGTTAGCTTTCATTACCTTTTACCTAATCCTCAGTCACTATCTATTATCTTAAATTGTTAAATTTCTCAATTCAAACCAATCGACAAAAATGTCTGTGCAATTCTGGAAAGAGTCCACATTTTCTAATTAGAATATGTAGGCATAACTTAGAATAATTCATAGCATTCAAATTAACCTTAGAATTCTGAAAATTTGCCTATATATTAAAAAATTACACACTATACATCCATCAGAATAGCTAAAATTAAAAACATGGATAACACAAAACACTGGTGAGGAGGTAAAGGAAAAAACCCTCACATATTGTTGGAAGTACAAATGCTGTATCTTCTGTAGAAAAATGCCTGGAAGTTTATTGGAGATTAAATACCCACCTCCTCTATGATCCAACAATTACTTTCCTAGATATTTTCCCAAGAAAATAAAAACATGTCCTGGAAAGTAGGGCTATGCATAGAAGCTTTATTCTTAATAGCCACAAACTGGAAAAAGGCCTAGGTGTGTATCGATAGACATATATTCTGACAATGGCATACGATGCCGCAATAACAAAAGAAGTTTGTAACACCACGGATAAATCAAAAAACCATTAAGTGGATGAAGAATATACAACATGATTCCATTTATGTTAAGTTCTAGAACACACAAAACTAACCTGTGGTAAAACAAAACAAAGCAAAACAAAACCCAGAACAGTGACTGCCTCTGGGAGAGAGCCAGGAAGGGGAAGAGTGGGTATGAGGGCCAGTGTTGTATCTTGAATGTTCCTTTTAGAATGTATGGATTTTGTTTTTTAATGAAATAAGGAGCTAGCAACAAAGAAGAATATACTACTTCCAAATTTAGTTTCCTTTTTATCAGCAAAGGCTCAGCTAATTTAAAAATCAGTAATGCCCAACTGAGACACTGATATAGGACTGATCAAATGACTTATGTAGAGTCTTAGAAAAGATAGCAAACACTGAAGAGTACTTTCTGCAGAACTCCTACTCCTTGTTAGTCTCTCGCGCACTGGTGGTCAGTGCTTAGGCTGATCAGAGTTCAACAACAAGTAAAGAAATTCCAGTTACTTTGTTGCAGAGAAATTACAAATGCCACTGTATATATGCTCTCTCTCCCATAACCTAAGGCTTTCATATTTAAAATTTATCCTTAATGAATAAACAGCATGCAATTAGTTTTATGTGTAACTTACCATTTCTTACAGTTCTTGAGTGGTCAAGGAAATAAAAACTTCCTCATTTACGAAATAATGACAAAAGCGCAAAGCATTTCTGGTGTCACTGGAATACTTTAAAATTCTGGTATAGATACATTTGAAAAGGGAAGTAGGAAACTGCTCGTTTTCCATCTAATTAATTTGGATCCTTAATTTTTTTCCCTCAAGTTTTGTTCTATTATCTTCACTTAGGGCTGTGTGCATAAAAGCTTCTCTGATTGAGCAAAGCAGCACTTTGCACATGAGTGAAAATGTATGACTTAGAGCTAGGAAAAATACTTGCAGGCAGTTAACTCAGTCTGGGGATGTGGAATTAAAGAAATGTTACTAATATTAAAACAGGTGACAATTCTCTCAAGAAGATGAATATTTTATAAAAATTCAGATAATTTATATACTTAGTATGTGTCCTGGGCTATTCAAGTTGCTTTTGTTTCACATACAGAGCCAAATAAGCAGCTGCTCCCAGAGTTCTCAGAAAGGAAAGACTTGCAGGAGGTAGAGTGCCATAGAAGGGATTCTGAGGACAGACTAATGAAAGGACAAGAGCTGACTCTACTTTAAAATGAAACTGTCCATGACAGCCATCTGGCCGGCAGCGTGCACTGTATGTTCTGCATAGCACACGGCAGTGTAAGGCGTGCTTTCACAAACTGAACTGCTCTTCTGCTGCCTACCATGCACCGTTCTATGCCATCTTCCCTACATTTTCTTAAAAACAGGAAATAAATAACTACCCAAGGAAGCAAGAGGTAGAATCTAAGGGGTTTCAATGTGCAGACTTTTTCTGGATTGAAATAAAGTGCCCCTTCTTCTGTCCCACATCTCTGAAGTACCTCTTGGTGGCATGCTGGGACTTAGCAAACGATGATGACCTCTTTCGTTGAAAATAAGATGGACACCCAGTGCACTTCAACTTCTTTCTGCTGAAGTTGTAATTGGCAATATAGGATGCCATGGGTATCAGAAAGCCTAGATCACAAAGTAATGTGTGGGAATCATAAACAACTCATATTTTCTCTCTGCTCTCCCCACCTTTTAGTTGGAAGATGTTCAAACCTAGAGAAAAGCTGAATAGTGTGAAAGGTATACCCTTTACCTAGATTAACCAATTGTTAATGTTTCCCCACATTTATGTTCTCTCTTTATATATACATACATAGGATAGAAATAGTATGCTAGTTGATTTTATAGTCAGCTTGACAGGGCCACGGTACCCAGATATTGGTCAAACATTATTCTGGATATTTCTGTGAAGGTATTTTTCAATGACATTTAAAATAGGGGATTTTGAGTAAAGTCAATGCCCTTTATAATGTGGATGGGCCTCATTTAGTCAGTTGAAAGCCCAAATATAGTAAGACTGACCTCCCCCGAGCAAGAGGGAATTGTGACAACAGAAGGCCTCCAGACTTGAATTGTAACCTCAGGTCCTCCCTTGGTCTCCAGCCTGGTGGCCCACCCTTCTGATTTCGGACTCGACAACTTCTATAATTTCAAAAGCCAATTCCTTAAAATAAGTCTCTCAATAGATCGAGATAGACCTAAATATAGATACAGACATAGATCCATTTTATTGGTTTTATTTCACTGTAAAGCCCTAATATACATACAGTTTTTTTGTTTGTTTGTTTCTATTGCAACATGTGAAAATACATGTAGACATCATACAATCTTGCACCATCTATAATCAATATATATTTCCTAAGAGTAAGAGATTCTCCTACATAAACATAAGTCCATTATCACACCTATGAAAACTAGCATTCAATCAATAATATCTAACATACCATCATTAAAATTGTCCCAGCTGTCCCAAAAATGTCTTTTATACTTTGTTTTCATAAAGATCCAATCAAGGTCAACTACTTAACATTTGGAAATTTTTTTAAATGAATCAGACTTCTTTAATAGGGTCTACAGTCTAAATTTGTCTTATTTTCTCATATTTAGACCTACAATAAACTGTATTGGAATACTACATAGGTGATACTGTTTATTTTTTATTGTGTCATATCAGGAAACACATAATATCAGAGTATTATCACTGATGATATACATTTAGCAATTTTATTTTTTTAAGATTTATTTATTTGTCAGAGAGAGAGAGAGCGCACAAGCAGGGGGAATGGCAGGCAGAGGGAGAAGCAGGCTCCTCACTGAGCAGGGAGCCTGATGCAAGACTTGATCCCAGGACTTGATAACCTGAGTCGAAGGCAGACACTTAACCCACTAAGCCACCCAGGTGTCCCTACATTAGCAATTTTAAACAAAAAAATTTATTATGAAGTTTATGCCCCTTGACTTCTAGTCCAGATTATGTTACAATTATTCACAAAATACTTTTAAGTAGATTGCATTAAAATCTACACCATAGAGAAATACAGGGCCATGACCCTATGCTTAAGGTCTGCAGATTTTAAAGTAAAAACTTGCAAATGATGAAATTGGTTTTAATAAAGTAAACAGCAAGGTAATTCACCTCAAAGGACTTATTTATACAAATAATTGCTGGGGAAGGACCAGGAATGATGTCAGCCTGTCAAACTCCTCCTCATGTATGAAGACCAAATCCTGGTTACTTCCCTTTTTTAGTTTTCCATATATTCCTTACTTGTTTGGTTTTGGTTTTTGTTTTGTTCTCATTGATAAAGAAAGAAAAGTTAAAAAAAATGTTGATATTTCCAAATCCATGGGGAAACACAATTCTGAGATGAAGCCTACAGAGAAAGAGGATTCTCTAAATTACCTTGTGGAAGCTAAATCCCAACCATCTCTTTAAGTTAAGATGTTCATGGTTTTGTTGTTGTTTGACAACTTAACTGTTTTATGCTATTATGAGAGTAAAGTGAAATTCTATAATTTACCTTTCTTTCTTATAAGTCATACTTGGAAATTCAGAAGAAATATGGGCTAAATACTAATCAAAGATAAAACAGTGTTAAGTGAGAAAGTCTGGGATACAAGATTCTTGACTTTAGTGAACTCAAAATATTTTACTTTAAGCTATACATGGAAGATCTGTCCACGCAGGTGTATTTTCTCACTTTCTTTGTAGCATCCCCATATATGAATTTTCGCTTACGAAAACTAGGAACTTGAAAAAACAGTGCCAACACAGCTTTGGAATCCACAGTGCTCTCTGTGCCCCTTTCCTTCTGCTGACTGTTCTCCAGGGAAGGGAGAGGCAGCATGGTTGTTCTTGCACCTGGACAGCCTCACTGCTGCTCACTCTTAATCGTTCCCTGGAAGGCAGTGAGATATTTGCACCCGCAACTCTTGAGGGAGTGTGTTTATTTTAATATTGAAAGCCACTTCCTACAACTTGGGGCGGGGGAAGGGTTTAATATACGTTTTCAAAAAGGTCAAGTGTCTTAGATAATAAGAAAGACAAATGGAGAGGAGAGAGAATAAATGTGATAATGTTCATTCATTTGTAAAGGGATAAAAGAGAGGAGGAGGATTACTTTCTTAAAGCCATTACCTACAAACTGACGACGTGAAACAAAATCTTCCAACCCTCTTGCACTCCTCTTTCAGACTCCTCATATCCCTAGGTTATGAATTATTATGCATACTTTACTACTCTAGTAGGCTTCCTCGAAATCTGGGACTCTTGTATTCATTTTCAAATCCATTCCAGACTTCACCTTCTCCAACTGCCTGAGTAAAATTTCAAATAAACAGACTTATCATTCCTATACGTGAGGACAAGTATATTATCATGAATGATCCTTGAACATATTCTAAAGTTTAAATTACTACTAACTGGACACACTTTACAATTCTAAAATATGACACAACACAAAGCAGTAAAGTTTGGATCCCCCCACGGAAACAAATAAAACTAATTTTCAATAATGTATCTCATTCTTTAAAGCTGTGAACTAGGAAGGATAATATTAAATGTTTAAGTTCCCCAAATAAGAGAGCACATTAATGGAAGAAGGTTCTATTTTCCAATAAGTTCTAACAGATGGTTTCCAAACACATACCATAGATTTAAATGCATAATTTCACCCTATAAATATGCTGCAAAACATTAAAAATAGATTATAGCACATATGCCTTATGGGGCAAATGAAATGATAAAAGGAATTTTGTAGTGGATAAGCTCATAATTAAAAGATCATGCTTGTTTACAACTACATGTCCCTTTTAATAGAATTAATGGATTAAATGAAACAGCTTTATAAATAACAGTTAAGATTATTTCCTTAATTTACATCTTAATATCTTGACACAATATAAGAGGAAAGGTTTTTCCCTTTAACATAAATATTTTTTCTGACAGGTTAGGCTTTTGGGAATTTTTTTCCTATTTCTACCTCACTAATAAACAACCAAGCCACATTCAAATACTAAAATAGTTACTATGTTACATTACACTAGGTAAAAAACGCAAAAAGATAAAACTGGGCAAAGAGAAATGGCAATCACCTTTGAAGGAATTTTCCTATTTAAGATGGTTTTCTCTGCTGAATTCTCTCTCAGAGCAGTTAGTTTTGATGATTTCAGATGTAACTTACTATTGCAATTAAAATGTGTTGTGTATGTTGGTGGGAATGCAAGTTGGTGCAGCCTCTTTGGAGAACAGTGTGGAGATTCCTCAAGAAATTAAAAATAGAACTTCCCTAAGACCCTGCAATTGCACTCCTGGGTATTTACCCCAAAGATACAGATGTCGTGAAAAGAAGGGCCATCTGTTCCCCAATGTTTATAGCAGCAATGGCCACGGTCGCCAAACTGTGGAAGGAACAAAGATGCCCTTCAACGGACGAATGGATAAGGAAGATGTGGTCCATATACACTATGGAGTATTATGCCTCCATCAGAAAGGATGAATACCCAACTTTTGTAGCAACATGGACGGGACTGGAAGAGATTATGCTGAGTGAAATAAGTCAAGCAGAGAGAGTCAATTATCATATGGTTTCACTTATTTGTGGAGCATAACAAATATCATGGAGGACAAGGGGTGTTAGAGAGGAGAAGGGAGTTGGGGTAAATTGGAAGGGGAGGTGAATCATGAGAGACTATGGATTCTGAAAAACAATCTGAGGGGTTTGAAGTGGCGGGGGGGTGGGAGGTTGGGGACCACGTGGTGGGTATTATAGAGGGCACGGATTGCATGGAGCACTGGGTGTGGTGAAAAAATAATGAATACTGTTTTTCTGAAAATAAATAAGTAGAAAAAAATGTGTTGTGTACTAGAAGGTGAAAATAAAATGGTCAGTTAAGGATTAATCAGTTATTCTGTATTGTATTTCTACAGTACTTTATAATTTTCAACATAATTGCCTGATATTTACCTTGCAGATTCACATGAGGATGAAATGAAATCAGTAGACAACATATGACAAATGAAGACACTTAAAAAAGTTGAGTTGTGTGCATGACACAGCCCAACTACTAAAATATTCTTTAGATCACAATCACCACGAACCCAGACCTGATGAATGCCCTTTAAGACAAAGGACAAACCCAAACATGGCTGGATCTTTGCTTATGAAGCCCATATTTTTTTAATGTGCATAAGGATCTAGGGATGGTACCAGCACTGCTTTGGGGTGGAGGCCCAACTTAGCTGAGACACTTAGAATAAGCCTCTTCCCCAAAGAGAAAAATAAAGTGGCAAAAGATGACAAGAAACGTGCTTTCTCCACGCAGTGGGTCCTACTAAATGAAAGGAAGATGTTTGCTTTAAATAAGCTTTTGTATGGGAGAAGAGTTAGCATAAAGGAAAACTCTACATCATAGAGGAAAAGGGCATTTCAAGATACTTAAAAGAAAAAAATATATAGCATAAGTCCAGTAATTATTATTATTTTTTTTTTTAGAGAAAGCAAAAACACTTTGACTCCCATTACCCAGCCAGCTCTTGCCAGCTCCTCCGTCCTCCTTCACAGCAAGCTAGAGAGAGAATGCCCCATGCTCATGCTCCCCATCTCCAAATTCTGTCCTCCCATATCCCCAGGGAACCCCGTGTCTGGATATGGTCAGCCCCAGCAGAAGTACTCTCGTCACAGTGAAAAAGGACTTTGACACTCTAAGTCCAAAGGACAATTCTCAGTTCTCACCTTATCTCACCTATAACCTGCAGTATCAGATATCTTGGATCACTCTCTCCTCGAAATACGCACTTCACTTGTTTCCCAGACACCACGTGCTCTTCGTTTCCCTTCTAACACCCACGCCATCTTGCTTGGGCCCCTTCATCAACTCGCCCTTATCTTCCCACCGCATTGCATAGCTCTTGGCCTTTTCTCTTCTCCACTCTCTCAGTAGCCTCATCCACCTCTATTCTGATGACCCTCAAGTTTATAGCTCCAACCTAAACCCCTCCGCAGATTCCTACACCTTACTGCCCACCCAGCATATCTATGTGTTACCGTCACCTGGAATGTAGCACCTTATGCAAACTTATTTCTCCGCCAAGTCTATAGCGGTCTCCCTCACCTTGGTTAATAATAACTCCATTTCTCCAGCTGCTCAGGCATAAGCTTTGGAGTCACCCTTTCTCTCCCATGCCTCATTCTGGTGAAACCCATCACCTCTACCAGCAAACCAGAAGCAGCATTTGGTCACGTCTCACCCCCTCTAGCACTACCGCCATGGTCCAAGTGACCATCAAATGCATTACTACAGTAGTGTCCTAATGGGCTTCCATACCTCCACCCTTGTCCACTAGAATCATCATACAGCAGTCAGGAGTCATCCTGTGGCATCTGAAGCACAGGTCACTAGTGTGTTCCAAAATTCCCAATAGCTTCCTATCTGGAGCGAATAACTGCTTAGCGCCTAGCAGCGGTCTACAAGGGCCTATACCATAAGGCTCCAGTAATCGCTGGAGCCTTACTGCCCCTTACTCCACCCTCTCCCTCAGTTTGCACCAGCCATGACAGCATCCTCGAGGATTCTGGAACATGCCACATGGCTCCTGTGTGGTCTTTTTCATCTGCTAGTCACTCTGCTAAGAATGCCTTTCCCCAGAGGTTTCGTTTCGTTTCTTTTTTTCTTTTCTTTTCTTTTCTTTTCTTTTCTTTTCTTTTCTTTTCCCTCCCTCCCTCCCTCCCTCCCTCCCTCCTTTCTTTCTTTCTTTCTTTCTCTTTCTTTCTTTCTCAACCTGAGCCTAAATCAGGAGTAGGACCCTTAACCGACTGAGCCACCTGGGTGCTGCCCCACCCTCATGACCCCATCACCCCACCCCGCCAGAGGTTCCATCATTGTCTCCTTTACCTCCTTTAGGAGGTAAGTTCAGGAGGTTTCTCTAATGTCAACTTCTCAGTGAGGTCTCTCTTGACCAGCCTTTCTAAAACAGCACAGGTACATGCATATGTGCACATACAGAGCAATTCCTCGTTCCCAGTTTTGCTTTAGTTTTTGGTCACACATCACTTTTTAACATACCATGTTTTATTTTTTAACTTTTGTTTGTTCCTTAGCACTGTACCGGAGATAGCTTATATTGGCTCATGAAAACCAATGTTTACATTTTCAGGAACTCTGCAAATTGGTTATTAAATTACACCTATTATTAAAAATCACTTTCTATAAACTTACAGTTAATCGCATTAAGGGGGTAATAACGACCCAAAATTTATCGTTTCCTATTTCCCTCTATGTTCGTTATTTACATCTGCTCTACTGGCAGGAGATGCTATAACTGTACTGGGTAGCCCCTCTTCCCCCCTTCTCATTCAGTAACGTCACCTTTGTAGATTGAAATCAGTGGTGGTGGCAATATTTACCCTACAAAAAGCAGCAGACACTCAAAGTCAGGGCCTCTCCTCCCAGACAAAGAGCCAGTCACTGAACAGTTACCATGACCAGCACTGACGGGCTGACTCTACTCTAGCCATGTGGCTTGGCATGCGATGGGCACTAAAATCCTGAAGGGATGACAGAACAAATTTCTCTGGAAGTCACTGGCAAAAGTATGATGTGAAGAAAGAAACTGCAAAACTATAATGTATTCTCATCTGACAAGTCACATACAGTTTTATACGGTACCCTATTAAATAATGTCACATGAATTCAAATAAACATCTCATAAAATGATGATTCAACTTGGCTGTAGTTGGCATTTTTCCAAACAAATAATCATACCTTCAAAATTAATGCACTGCCTCAGAGTTTCATTTAGCACTTCATTTCAGCAAATTTATAGAAGTTTTTTTTTTTTTCAGTGTATGTCTTTAGTTAAAGAGCTGTAATGCAATTAAACATTACAGAATTTTTAACTGTTGGAATGATTCACCTTTGAACTACTAGAAGCTGTAAGCATAGACAATAAATGCATCATTAACCCACAACAAATAAAATTAACACTTTTCAAAGGCAAGAAATAGTAAATGGTCCTCTTAATTACTTGTTTAAATGACCCAGGACTCTCTTTTATTACCAACTGCAAGGAATCAGCCATACCAAAATAAGATAAACTGTGATGGATAATTTACCAGAGAAAAGAAACGTTACAGTCTTTAGAAAGTCCTTGGGCTGCAGTCCAATAACGTTTATCTTATGAGGAGTACACAGATTTATTACAATCCGTTAAAAAAAATGCCATAAAACATGATCACTTTTCAACACACTTAAATCCTGAAAAACTTCAAATTTGTAACAAGTCCATGTCACTCACGGAAAATTTTGATGTATAAAATATTTTTAAGCCATCCAGTATGTTATATTTGTGAGAAAACCTAGCTGATGGGTAACAACAATACACTTTGGTATGGTTCCTACTAGATTTTATTGACTGAAGAATCTTTCAATTTACATTTTGTAAACTAAAAAGCAGAAATAAAACATTGTTATCATAAATTAGAAAAATGCTAAAATCTTTTTAAATCCAAGGACAAACCTGCAATTATGTATGTATTATACCACTGTCCCCATTTTAAAAGTGACAGAAAACTGAACTTCAGTGGCTTACCTAAGCCTCCACAGTCAGTCAGATTTCAGCTCTGAATGCTCTGTTCTTTCCATTATACTCTGCAGCACTTTTTTTTTTAAGATTGATTTTATTTATTTATTTATTTATTTATTTATTTATTTATTTATTTATCAGAGAGAGAGAGAGAGAGAACACACAAGCAGGCAGAGAGGCAGGCAGAGGCAGAGAGAGAATTAGGCTCCCTGTGGAGCAAGGAGCCCGATGCAGGACTCTATCCCAGGACTCTGGGATCATGGCCTGAGCCAAAGGCAGTGGCTTAACTGACTGAGCCATTCAGACATCCCATACCCTGCAGCATTTTTAAGTGCTCTTCATTTGAAAGATTTTTTAAAAATTCAATTAGCCAAAATATAAGACATCATTAGTTTTTGAGGTAATTTCAATGATTTATTAGTTGAGTGTGATACCCAGTGCTCATCCCATCATGTGCCTTCTAGTTCTTATGTTCCACATATGAGTGAAACCATATGATAATTGTGTTTCTCTGACTGATTCATTTCATTTAGCATAATACCCTCCAGTTCCAGCCATGTCAACATAAATGGTAGTTATTCATCCTAACGGCTGAGTAATATTTGCTTTGACCTTATGTACCGCAGCCTAGGTTTACCTTTCCTGCACGTATTCTGTCTTGCAAAGATGGCAAAGGTATCCCCAGGTGAAGTAATTTTCTTGCTAAGCTCAACAGTAAAAACCAGGATCCTCAAATCCTACAGCAAGCCTTTCCTGCTAGCACACATTTGCAGGCTTTATGAAAATGGCTAATAAACCTGTGCCTTACACTTTTTCTAGGAGGAAAGCAGGTAATGGAAGGTTCTCATTTACAGAAGCTGCAAATATTTCGACTCCTATCTGAAAGAGCTGAATTTTATGGTAAGAGCAAGTGCGTGATACCGCAGTTTCAAATCTAACTAAGGGATCACAAACTCGAATGAGAGCTACTAAAAGTAGATTCTGTGAAAATAAACAAAAGGACTGGGGCAGGGGTTTGGGGCTGGCGGGAAGATCTTCAAAGGTAATAGGACCATAGTTTGCGGTGCAAATGAAGGGGAAGAGCAAGAGTGACCTGAGGGGGATGAGGCGTCCACCTCTCCACACTTCGCCAGAAATCACCACAGTGTCCAGTGCAAGCGCGCTATTTTTAGCACAGTATTAAACTTGGTCATTTTTTAGTTCTGTGAAAAATATTATCATTCTTTCAGATCTATAACCATGTTTAAAATACGAGACTTGTTACATTTAAGAGCTTTATTCGGTCTCAGTTGTGGAAAAGATGTTGAGGTTATTATGCACATAGTTTTATAGAGGTTTTCACCCATTAATGGTCTAGTGGGTATAAAATTGTATTTTATGTTTATATTTACAATTTACACAGTAATGAAAACTGAGTACCTACAGGCCTACATTCTATACAGTATTTTAATGAAACACCGTAAAACTACCTGCATGTCCATATTTTAAAGATGATGTAACGTTATTAATAATCATTTACAAATAGTTTTATAATTTCCTAAAAAGGATAATTCATTGTAGAAGTATCTTAATGTCTACACAGGTTCTGAGGTGAAAACTAATTAAATCCAGAAGATTTTAAATGAAAAATTAAAATCGAAAGCCTTCCTTTATAACTTATTTATAAAAACAATGGGCAAATGCTATGTTCTTTCCTTTTTTTTTTTCCTCCCAAGTTTTAATTTAAATTCCTGTTAGCATATAGTACAGTACTGGTTTCAGGAATAAACTATTTCTGCTATCAAAATAAATTACCATAATGTTCTCATAACTAAGAAAACATAAATCCAGTAATTACACAGAATCTTTAATTAACATGGTAAACAATTTGAGTGTTTTATACAATGAAAAAATGTAAAATCTCTCTTATGTAAAATTCTAACATTGAAAACAGCATTCTACAAACATCATACAATAAATGACAATTATGTACTTTTAATGTTGAAAACTCTTGATTATCTACAATTCAGGCAAATAGAAGTTTTAAATAACCAATGTTTTGACAGTATCAAAGTTGCTATGAGGATTTATTTTTAAAAAACAGCTTTTGCAGTATGTCAGGGGACCAGAATAGTTAGGGCCAGCACTTGATTTCCTCCTACATCATGGCTCACGATTCAGTCACTGTGAGCTGCCAATTACTCCCAAAGCCCAACAGGATCTTCCAGGGTTGGCTGTCCCCAGGTTTTCATTCCCCAGACACACATTCCACGGCAAACCACAACCACTCTCGGTGGTTTGAAGCTGTCACTGGGCCTGAGCCCACCTGTCATGCAAAACAATCTGCAGTGTCACCCCAAGCCACCATGTTTAGCTGTTACTCCCCACTGTCCAACACCTCAATACAACTTGAGCCAGATAAAAAGAAACTCTTCTGGAAAACTCTGAAACCGAATGCCTCACCGTCTACCCAACCAATACATCATGTTGCTTTATAATGACAGCCTCAGACTGCAAGGTCCTACAATACCTTCTGAAAAATGTTTATGATGTAGCTTTTAAGGATATTTTGCTTTCACAGAACTGAAAATTTGTGCGGACAGTAAGTTTTACTACATTTTAAAAAAGTTTTATGACTTGCACTTTCAAAAATTCTTACTCTTTGACCTTATAATCCCCCTTTTTGGAATTCAACTTAATCTGTCAGAATTTAGATGAAGATTTAGGTACAAATATGCACATTACAGGATTTATGGGGAAAAATTCAATACAAACTTGAATGGTCAAAAAAAGAAAATGTAAACATATGATCTGTGATCTAGGTTGTAAACTTTTTCAAGCACTAAAAATGTTTTCCATGTTAAAAATGCTTATGATATGCTAACTGAAAAAGGCAAAAAACTTGTAACACATGATCTCATTTGCATTCAATATATGTTTAGTAGTACACACACAGAGAAAAGATTAGGAGGGAATATATAAAATATTTAATAGTGATTATCTTTGGTGTGGTTGAAATATTAATTTGTTTACTATTTAGCTTTATATAGTTATGTATAATTTAAAATAAAGTTTATTTATATATTCATAGTGAACATATGTTATTTTTAATCCCTCTTTTAAGGGGGTATATTAGATTATTTACTTTCTGGGAAGCCACAACCCATGTAAATGTAGCTTTAATTTGCTGTAAACAAATTTCTGTAAGGCACTGACTTACTACAATAATGATTCTCATGGAACATTAGAGGAAAATATTATCCATTTACAAAAGGGAGGGATAAAGAAATTGGTATAATCGATCATGTAAAGTGTCACTTAGAATTACAAGAAATAGGTATTTGTGAAATTCTCTTTTCAATTTGCATCAAGAAGGAATTTTTTACAGATTTTATTTATTTATTTATCTGAACAGAGAAAGCGAGCACCCATGAGAGAGAGGGAGAGAAAGAAGAAGAGCACAAGCAGGGGGAGCAGCAGGCAGAGAGAGAAGCAGGCTCCCTGCTGAGGAGGGAGCCCAATGTGGGACTGGATCCCACGATGCTGAAATCATGACCTGAGCTGAAGGCAGACACTTAACTGACTGAGCCAACTAGGCACCCAGGAAATTTTTATAATAAGGCAAAATTACGCTCAGTTATATAGATTTTTGAGATTTATGGATACGGCTCTAATTTGATACTATGTATTTATGCTTTATTTAAAATATACATTCTGGGTTCCAGTATTCCACTTAAAAATAAAATGTTCTTTATTAGGATTTTTAAAATGAAATCATAGTCCTATTACTCTTTAGGAATTTATTGACTTAAGATACAAGAAATTTAATCTTTATATTTAAAAGAGTCTCACAAAAGAGAGTTACTTGAGTGGCAGAAAGAGTATTTTAAAAATTTCCAGTTATAAAAGTGAAGATATTATCATTTTACCATTTTCTTCATAACTGCTATTACCCAATGAAGTATAACTAAACCAGGTTGTTTTGTACCTATTTTGAACAAGTCCTAAAAAGATTGAAGCTACCTAAAAGAAAACACAACTGACATGGTTATAATGAAGATGTAGAGAGGAAGTATGGGGATTTGATGATGCCCAAAAATGATCCCAAAGAGAAAGCTATTTAGTTTTAATTTTCCTTGAGAGATACATCATAAATCACTTAGGCATTGTTTTAAATATATGTACAAATGAAGGAGAGGAGTTATTGTAGAAAACAAAACCTGATGGATCTGTAGGAAAAACAAAAATTACACCTATCTTATTTTTTTTAAAAAAGTCTTCAATCCTAAGGTTTTTCTAAACTTTATACAATTGAAAATGTCTGGATTTGTTTCCATCGCACAGATTACTGACTTCCAAAGTCCACACAGCTCTGACAAGAATGAATCTAAATCTCAGTGCAGAATGACAACCAGCTGGTGAGACCGGCATCTACCACCAGCTCATCACCTTCCTATATGCTCCAGTACTGGCCACAGAGAACAGTGTAACTCCGAGGAAGACTAGCTATCTCTAAATGGGTGAAGAATCATCCTACCTGCCTTCACAACGACTGTGCAAGTCTTGTTATTTTTTAATTGCCGCAGGCCAGCAAATGAAAGACGTGCAAAATATCGGAAGCCAAAGACAGAGGCCAAATGTTAACTTCAAATATTACACAGGCATGAGAAAGAAAATCAGTATTATTTTGCCAGGCCATCTCCAAATTACAGAACCATTCACTTAAGCACAAATTTACCAGGATAATTATCCAACACAAGCATCACACGGTCTGCTGCTGTGCCTAAGCAAGGAGTATGGGAGGGTGTATGCATACATCGGGAGGGGCTCAGTCATGAACACAAAAACTCATCATACAAAAAAATCACTCGGCTTTGCTACCAAACAACTTTGTACGCTTGAACCTGTAAACAGGTATCTTGGTATCTTTATCCACAAAATGGTGCTTTCCCTATACATTACAATTCCCTAAAATTACAGGAGGTAGGAGAAAAGTAAGCAGACTGAGTAAAGCTGCAAAGTAGCCTCTGTGCACATGAGTGTTCTTTTTCTTTTTTTTTTTTTTTTTAACTCTAGTGCATTGTGCCTGCTATTTGCCTCCCCTCTAACAACAGAGAAGTCCCAACAAACGGATCGATGAGAAAGAGATGACTGGACTTAACGGCAGGCAGGAAGTCAGGCCACATTAAGTACAGTAACTCTGCATGAAGTACTGCATAGGTATTCTCTCATGACAGCAGCAGATGTGGATTTTTCACACACATGACTGTCATCTATTGAGTGTACTAAGCGTGAAAAGGGTAAGATCAAAACAGTCTGAGGGGTTTGAAGTGGCGGGGGGGTGGGAGGTTGGGGTACCAGGTGGTGGGTATTATAGAGGGCACAGCTTGCATGGAGCACTGGGTGTGGTGAAAAAATAATGAATACTGTTTTTCTGAAAATAAATAAATTGGGGGAAAAAAAAAAAAAACAGATTTAAACAAGGGATAGTTGTTCATCAGGGAGAAACAACCTAGACTTCTACTCCCACTGTTAAGTAAGCAAGCTGCTAGCAAATGGTAAAGGAAGTCTTCCCCCAATGGTTGTGTCAACAAAACCAAATACGTGGGGCACCTGGGTGGCTCAGGTCATGATCCCAGGGTCTTGGGATTGAGCCCGCACTGGGCTCTCTGCTCAGCAGGGAGCCTGCTTCCCTTCCTCTCTCTGCCTGGTTCTCTGCCTACTTGTGATCTCTCTGTCAAATAAATAATAAAAATAAAATCTTAAAAAAAAACAAAAACAAAACAAATACTTCCCCCTACCTATAATGATTGATAATCCTTTAATATAGTCACAGGTGAATCCTTATAGTAGTATATGGTATCTAAGATCTTGTTTCATTTTGCCTGTAACTAGGAAATACATACATGTACCAGTTTGGCTGCATTTATCAAGATCCTGTTTTAGTTCTAAGGCTTAAGTTTTAAGATTCAAGATTTTAGTTTTGTTTTGTTCAGTGAATCACACCACTGTTAACAAGTTTGTGGATAAGTTTGATCCTCAAAAATACACTTAGTTCCTACTGTATAATTCACTGTAGATGTGAACGTCAACCAGCAAGAGGCAAGACCACGGGACCCAGGTTGTCATAAGAACTACAGAGGTTTCATTTTTAAAATGTATCTTTTTCAAAGTACCTTTATAAACTTCAAGTTTTCCAGAATTACTGCACCAAGATGAGCGAGTTCTTTAAAGAAGAGAAGGTTACACACAGCTGGAGTTGGTCCAGGAAAGGGTTTTATTATTACCCATTATGTCTATTGTTCTAGTATACAAGCTGTCAATCTTTCAAAGACTTGAGATTCTCAGGTTTTCGTCTTGTTTTTTTCTTCCAGGATTTGAAAGATTTTGACCCCAACTGTTTACGAAACAAACAGATTTAAATAACACATTCAGAACAAGGACTGACAAAAGTTAACCTCTGTGACAATGAAGCTCCACCACTACTAACAATGTTCACCTTTCAAGAAGGGAGACTAGGCCAGGGCCAAGAAATCCCACTGTCTCATGCTTAAACTAAGTATTTCAATATTCAAATACTCGAAAAGAATATCTGCTTTGTAAATTAATACAAAAAGAAAAATGACTGGAAGACTAAAGCTCAGTAATAAAATACCACTGGAAAACATTATATTCATAAAGCATAACTTAAACAGATCTAAAATACTAATTACTTCTTTACAGATATACTATCTAAGACAAGGTCATAGTTGAGTAAGAATTACTTTTGTCTGATAATTCAATTCTATTATTTTCAGCTTCATTGAAAGAGGAAGCAGCTCCACTGAAAGGGGCACCTTCCTACACTATTGGTGGGAATGCAAGCTGGTGCAGCCACTCTGGAAAAACAGTATGACGTTTCCTCAAGAAGTTGAAAATAGAGCTACCCTATGACCCAGCAATTGTACTACTGGGTATTTACCCCAAAGGTGCAAATGTCGTGATCCAAAGGGGCATGTGCACCCAAATGTTTATAGCATCAATATCCATAAGAGCCAAGCTATGGTAAGAGTCTAGATGTCCATCAACAGATGAATGGATAAAAAAGATGTGGTGTATATATATATACAGTGGAATATTATGCAGCCATCAAAAAAGCCACAATAATTTTGCCATGTGCAATGATGCTGATGGAACTAGAGGGTACTGTGCTAAGCGAAATAAATCAAAGAAAGACAATTATCTTATGATCTCACTGATATGAGGAATTTGAGAAACAAGACAGAGGAACAGAGGGGAAGGGAGGGAAAAATGAAATAAGATGAAACTAGAGAAGGAGACAAACCATAAGAAACTGTTAATCTCAGTAAACAAACTGAGGGCTGTTGGAAGGGAGGGGGTTGGATGAATGGATGACTGTGTGATGAATACTGGGGAGGGTATGTGCTATGGTGAGTGCTGTGAATTGTGTAAGACTGATGAATCACAGACCTGTACCCTGAAGCAAATAATACGTTATATGTTAATAAATAAAAAAAAGAAGCAGCAGCTCCATTAGTGGGAAGAAATTAAAATTAAACTAGAAGAAGATGTCAGTTGGGTGAGGGCATTAATCTTCAACAATCAGTGCAGTTCAATAGGAATATAAATAAAAATATCTAATTTCCTCACTTCTTTGTCATTACTGATGGTTTATGATAAGCACTGATTGATGCAGAAAGGAGTCTCTGTTTTATTGACTGAAGCAAACATCTCAATTCCCAGACACCCAAAAAGTAGAAGAAAGAGAAAAAAGTACATTTCAAATTAATGTATTTCACCTCGTTGAAGATATGTGAATCTTTAAACTGAAGTTCAACCTTCTAAAGCCTCAATCTAAAAACAAAACACACAAAAAAACCCCAAACCAGAAAACACCCTAATCACGGACAGTCCCATGCACCTTTCAAACTCACCGCAATGATCCCTTAGAGAACTGTAGGATCCTGGGGGCCAGTATTGTGGAAAAGACATGTCTAGGGTCTGCAGCACCTCCAAATACACTACACTGATGGTTTTCGAATCTCCTGTTCTTCCCCACAGTCCGCAATTAGCCCATAACTCTGGGGCACCAAAGCTCCCAAAGTTCCTTCTGTGACACCATCCTGATACTGACTTCACCAAAGGAGTAGAAAAAGCAAGGCACAGGAGTGGATCCAACTAGACAAGGGGCAAAGTGGCTGTGATCTGTGAGGGGAGTCCAAGTGTTTGTCTGTTAGTCTTAGGGAAACGGTCTCATGTCTCAGCACAGACAACTTGCTAGCCTTCGCTGCTTTCTCTCCATTTCTTTTACATGCTTCCTCTCACATACACGCTCCCACCTGCGTGCAGAGCTATGCAGCTTAGCCAGGCAGAAGCATGTGAATCAACATGTTAACGGCCAAGTGTTTTTCCAGCTCCAGCCCCTAAAGCCTCTTCCTTCTTGTGGGGGGATTTTGGTCTTTGCAGTTTTCCTTTCTTGCCTTAATATATGCCCCAGCTTGTCCTTTTCCAGGGGCAACAGGGGGCCCCGACAGCTATGGGTATTTATTCCGAAACTGGCTTCCTGCCAAGGCTCTGCCACTTTTAGCTAGGGCTGCATTTGCTATAGAAGTGACTGGAGTGATGGGGAAAGAGATGGCAGCAGCTGCAGGAGGACTGAATTGTTTTACTGCCCCTTCTGCCTATAGCAACCAAAGTTGGCATAGGCCAGTGGCACTGCAGGGCGACACACTGACATTCTACTTCCCACTGTAGAAGGAGGGGAGAAGTTGAAGGCAGAAGCATCAGCACGGGAAGAAAGATATACTTAAAAGAGAAGCATTCATTCTTATGGCACAAGAATGCTCAACACCTGAATACTCTATAAATTCTACTTCTTTCTTGTGAGGAGGACACAAAACATCCTCCCATGGAAGAAAAGACAGAGAGCCAAGGCCCTGCCTTTTAAGTACACCCTAGCATTTTTCTTTGTCTCCTCTGCCAAAGAAGCAAAAATGATGACAACTTGGGACAGTGTAAAGGGAATAGGAGTAGACTCCATTCACCTCCCATCCCCAAAAGACGAAGTCTTCTCCCCAGTAAAAGCAACCAAGGTACCGGTCCTCGGTTTTCAGGAATTATCCACGCAGCCAATCCAGATTTTTAAATTTGTATCCATTAGTTTGAAGAGTAGAGAGGGCACCATTAGTACAGAACTATATTCTAATTCTCAATGACAAAGGGAGTAAACTAACAACAGGTTAACTACCACCAATGAGCCAGGCACTCATCTTTGCTGGCTCAAAGAATTTATCCGAGGCCTCAAAGCCAACAAATGATAGAGTACAAATGGTAACCCTGGGTTTTCTAATACCAAAAGCATTCCATTTCAAACGGAACTTAAGCACACAGTCTCAGCCAATTCCAACCCCACTTCTACTGGACTGCTTGATGATACAGCTAGTTTTTATGCTTTCCCCTTTCATTCTCTGTACCTGCAGAAATGTAAAATCTTTAAATTGATAAAAGATTAGAAAATAAGATGATATGATGAAGGTCTATCAGGGGTCAAAAATGCAAACACCTTCAGGGGGCCTGGTGACCAGGCACAAAAATGAGGAAATGAGAGACTATGCATACTGGAGGAGCCCCAGTCCCATGTCCCACACAACATGCATGGATTAGAACTGTCCTTATCCTAAGGACCTACGAGGATTTCCTTCATTTATACTTATAGAGTGTATAGATGCTTACAGAGACTACACTTTTTGGTTCCTTTTTCTACCACTTCATCTCCCTTCCTCCCACAATACCAATTTGGCATCACAAGAGATTTCTCAGTAAAATAGTAATCTTCTAAGTAAAATAAAAAGAAGGAGGTAGAAAGAGAACTTCTGTTTGCTGAACACCTCTCATGTACTAAGTAGTACACTGGCAGATTTACATACACCAGCCTCAAGCAAGCCCTGGAAAAATTATAAAACTTAGATATGACTTATATAAAAACTTCTATATCTTACAGTTTACATAATTTGCCCAAGGTGGAGAAGACTGGATTTGAATTCTGACCAATTCTAAAGTCAGCAATTCATTCAACTAACAAACAGAAGATTAAAATGATTCTTCATGAATTTTAATCTGTTAATTGGCTTTCATCTTAAGTTTTATTTAACTCATTAGTCTAACCTGATTCCTAAGTCACGGGGTGGTACCTGATGGCTTTTCATTCTGTGATTACCTCCTGCTTTTGTATGCTTGGCCACTGATGATCTCTTATCTATTTCTGACTAGCCAGGGAGACCATGTTCCAACAATGCAAACATTTCCACAATACTAATTTGAGGCCAAGTTTTAAAAAATGGATAAACTGAAATTTGAATTTCTAAGGTTAATCTCTCATCATCTAAGAAATATTTTGGTGTTAAGTAGGAAAAAATGGGCCTCCCAGCATCTACATGTGCTTTTTATCTTCATAAAACTCGGCAAATACTAGCTAATTAATCCTAGCAAAAGCCCCACAACATACATAAGATCCGATTCATTCTCAATGGGCATTTACAAACTAGACAGTTATGGTTTCAAAATTTATGAGTCTTCAGCTCATGAACATTATGAAATACAGCCCAGACCCACAACTGGCCCATCCAAAGTCCCAACGAAATAACAAGCTCTCCATCATCAATTTATAACCCAGTGTCTTGCAGAGGTTCCTTTGGGCTCTTCCACCGCCTCCAGTCTCGGCGTCTCAGAAAACAATGCCCTTCGTGTCACAAGCAGAGGCAGCCTAACTTAGGCACCAAAGTATAATTTATTTTTTACTGCATATGAAATTTTTATATATTGTTAATAATATTTTTCTTTCTCGGATTTTGGCAAATAAAGACCGAAGAAAAAGCTACCAGCCTTTAAAACAACAACAACAACAACAAAACTTCAAGTTTCAGGCATATGTGTGTGTATATTCATGGAAGATACTAAGACTTCTCTTAACCTGTTACACTTTATATTCAAAAATTCACTCACGGTATATAAATGAGATACATATACTCTCCAAAATTGGTCAATAGACCAATTTCATTAGGTTTTTCAATAGGTGCAAAAGTTAAAAAAAAAAAGAAAAAAGTCATTCTGCTACTTGTTAAAGTTGTATCTAGTACTCTTTAGAATTTTCTTAATGACAAAAAAGATGGGTTAAGAGAAAAACTAAAATGGCTATGAGAAAAGACTGTCCCAACATGAAAAGAATCAGTCGAATCAGGGTTTGGGAAAGTCCCCTCAGCAGACTACACACATCAACATCATCAACGTAAGGGAAAGCACAGAAGTGAGAGCAACTTTTAAGTGGAAATACTACATTTTTAAAAAAAGATTTTATTTATTTATTTGATAGAGATTGTGCACAGGTAGGCAGAGAGGCAGGCAAAGAGAGAGGAAGGGAAGCAGGCTCCCTGCCGAGCAGAAAGCCCAATGCAGGGCTGGATCCCAAGACCCTGGGATCATGACCTGAGCCAAAGGCAGAAGCTTTAACACACTGAGTCACCCAGGCGCCCCAAAATAACTACATTTAAGGGCCAAGTTAATTCTCCTAATTAAAAAAATAAATACATGACAAGTAGTAAACTTTTACAGATTAAAGGTATTTCTAGGATGAAAGTTATATATGACATATCTGTAAGGTTTCTAAGTAACAACTTAAACTTAATTTTCCTTCCACACTTCTGCAAAACTTAAAGAAATCCTATGAAAAACTGCCTTTTTCATAAATATATAAGGATACCCCCTTTGACTTTAAGAAAAGAACAAAGAAGGTAGAATTCCACTGGGGAATGTGTTTTTTCTTAATACTTAGGTGATACCTATATGAATATACATACCCCTCCCATTTATCAGATTTGGAAGAATATACATCAAAGTTGGTTAGCAGTAATTATCTACAACATAGTTGCTTGTTTTGATTTGTATCAAAATATCCTGTATTAAAATGGCTATTAAACTGTAAGCATTGGTATGCTACTATCTATGGCAAAATATCCAAGTCAAAACATCACATACCTACAGCAAGGCCAGGATAATGCTGCCATTTGGACCTGAAAGCCTTTCTTCTCACCCTGGGATAGTGGTATCCCAAAGGACATGCAGTACAGTGGAATACTAGACAGCCATGGGATATGGAGCTATGCCTTCATGGGATATCAATTCTATTCAACTTTAGAAAAAGTTTTAGAAAGGACTGCCTTTGTGTGTGGATTTTTGTTTGTTTGTATGTTTGTTTGTTCTGTCTTGGTTTTGGACATAACAACACAAGTAAAATCTATAGAAACTTACTTTTCCAAATGCACTAATTTTATGTATATTTCATTTAAAAAATTCAGAATTAAAAAATATATATGCTGAGAACAGGCAGAAAATTTGGCATTTCTGTATCACAGGTGGATAATTAATAGTAACATAACTGATTTTAAACTACACACAGTCCTGCCTACCCAAAGGACACTTCCAAGTCTCTTGCAGCTGAATGGGACCATGTGACTAAGTTTTATCTAATGAGACATGAGAGGAACTACTGCTGGGAACTTCTAGAAAGTCTCCTTAAAGTCTCCCTAGTGATAGGAGAATGAAAGTTGGGAGGACCCTAATTTTTTTTTTATTTAAATGCAATTAACTAACATATAGTACATCATTAGTTTCAGAGGTAGTGTTCAATAATTTATCAGTTGTATATAACACCCAGTGCTCATCACATCACATGACCTCCTTAATGCCCCTCACACAATCATTCCCTACCCACCTCCCCCATATAGCAACCCTCAGTTTGTTTCCTATAGTTAAGAGTCTCTCATGGTTTGTCTCCCTCTCTGATGACTTCCCATTTAGAGGACCCTAAATTTCCACCTGTCTCTGAACCTGGGAGCCACCAATAGCCCCAGCCACTTCCTAGGTTCTTTTACATGAGAGGGAAATCTTATTTAAACCACTATTTTGTGTGTGTATAGCTAAACCTAAACCCAGAGGGTTGCTGGAGGGGAGGCAGGCAGGAGGATGGGTTAAATGGGTGATGGGTATTAAGGAGAACACTTGTGATAAGCCCCGGGTGTTAAATGTAACTGATGAATCACTAAATTCTACTCCTAAAACCAATATTACACTATATGTTAACTAACTAGAATTTAAGTAGAAACTTAAAAAACCCCACCCAGCTGATGTAAGTAAAATTGGGAATAGCAAGGCAATGTTAGTGTGAAAGCTGTTCCAAAGTGAAATAAACATTTTTTGTGGCAAGAACAGACTGTAGCCAGGACCAGGACCCAGCCCCACTGGCCCAGTCCTAGTTCAAAGGAATCAGAAAGCTAGGATTAGCGATTTCAGGGCCCGACCTCTAAGATGCCCACAAAGCTAACTTTCTGCAAAACAAGTTTACAAAAACTAGATAAATACCAATGTTTTCCTTCTGGTTTTGACTGTTATACTTCAAAAATCAAAGTAATTTTAAATTTATTTTCAATTGAGAATATGCCTTGATAATGAAAAAATGGAAATGTGATACTGAAACGAGGGAGAACACCCAAAACAGGAAGGTGGATTTGCAACAACCAGAAGTCATGAAATGTCCTAACTGACCTTATCACAGAGGTCATACATGCCATCAGGAAAATTATGACGAATACTAGAAACACCTATAGTTAAAATAAGAGGTTTTTTGATTTAGAGAAAGCACCAAGCACATGAAAAATTGCATAAAGCAGCCTTCAAGGACAGTATCAGAATGAACATAAATAGGGAATAGCACATAGCAGAAACTTGGGCACTGATGTGATCATAATTTGTTTTAGATGACCAAAAAAAGGAGCAACCAACTTAAAAAGGGGGGGGGGAATGTCCCCCTGGTTATTAAACGAATTACTGTAAAACTTTCTTGAACTGATGGATTAGTTTGCTGAAAATGCCATAACAAAGTACCATGAATTGGTGGCTTAAACAACAGAAACATACTGTCTCATAGTTCTGAAGGCCAGAAGTCCAAGACCAAGGTTGTCATCAGAGTTGGCTGCTTTGAGACTCAAATACTGTTGAGAAAGAGAAAGGGCTCCAGGTCTTTGGCCTAGCTTCAGGTGGTTTACTGGCAACCCTTGGCTCCTGCTTTATCACTCTGATCTGCCTCCAGGTCCACATGGTATTCTCTTTGTACACTTGTGTCTGTGTCCCAACCTCCCCATTTTTAAGGACACCAGTCTTACTGGATTAGGGGCCCACTCTACTCCAATAGGAATTCATATTAACTAATTACATCTGTGACGACTATTTCCAATAAGATCACATTTGAGGTATTGAAGGGTTGAGACTTCAACATATGAATTTTGGCAGAGTGCAACTCAACCCACTTGCAACTGGTGAGAGGCCAAGGTCATTCTGATTTTTCCCCATTACAGCTGGCTGAAAGTAAACAGATGTTAACAATTGTGCCATTTTGTATTGATTTTTATTTGTATTTATTTATACATGTCTGTGACACATGTTAATTTACAAAGCGTTTGATCACAAATAACTAATAACGTCAAGTCAGCTAAGAGTTCTCAGTGGTAATGACTAGAGGAAAATGTGTAGAGAGGTGCACAGATGGGGCCCCATCTAAAACAGGCAAAACCAAAGGAGTGATGGCCCACAGAAGAGCTACTATTCAGACCGAACACAACAGCACCACTAAATCATCCACTGAACACACAGGCCCCTCTCAAGTATCTCACTGTGCTCAGTAGGTTTGGTGAAATTGGAAAAAATTGTTAAGAATAAGCATCAGGAATGCTCCAATACTCACCATTTTAGAAAAACTTGAAATGAAAAGGGGAATGACTTTGAAAAGTTGCTCTACTCAACTACACAAATGTACCCCTCACAACATTCTTATTCAGTTTTCATTTTCATGTTGGCAAGCATTTTGGCTATATAGTGTGTAAGAAGTCATTAAAAAAAAAATAGAATGTCACAACCAGTAATGTTATTTTAGAAAATTCCCCTTAAGGAAATCATAAACAGAGAAAAAAGTTTACGCACAAAAAATGTTCACGGCAGTGTTATGTCTAACACTGAAAAAGTAATGAACAGCTGTCTGAGAAAGGGAGATGGTTAGCCAACTACAGCATAACCAGGATAATCCTATGCAACAGGGCAGAAAAACATATGCCATTATGGATTTCTGCTTTGTGTCCATTCCTCTACCACTCTCCCCAAGTGGCCAGGCACTGTATGCCCCTTGGTTGCCTCCAGTGACGGGGTCTCAGAGGGCCAGAGGCAGATATTGCTTACAGACAATCTGATTTCCTCACATTTGTGGAAGGCTGAGATTAGACCAACTGTTCTTGTGGGTGGGAATGGAAGGGAGAAGCATGCCTTCGCAGCCTGTGAGATGCTGGCAGCATAAGGGAGACCTACCCGAGGCAGGACTAAGATAGGCCTATGGGAGTGGGTGGCTTACCAGGACAAAGGGTTATTCATTTGGTGGATCAATGCAGAGATCCAGAAGAGACAGACCTGACAGGATTCTTATGCTCCACAGGCAGTGAAGGCACATATCCATCAAAAACTGCAAGATCGTGCTGGCTTAATAAAGATCTGTTAGTAGTTAGAGCCCTGGACCTCATAGCACATTCATTGTGCTAGGTCACCCCTCACCCTGGTCAAACACACCCACCCACACTATAGGACCTTTGCCAGACCCTGGAAAGAGAAAGCTATAGTTGAGAAACTGAGTGTCCTTTTCCCTAGCCTGTCAGAGCAGGCTCTTAGATCCAGAAGGAAAAAAACTACAAGCCTCTTGCATATCCTGGTTTGTGGATTAAGAATTATACGTATTAGTTAGGCATCAGAATAATATGAAAAAATTAAAGTTATGCCAAGAAATCTGTAATGTTATGGAAAAAAGGCAGAATACATAAATATACACAAGTATGATGCCATATATATGCTGTTGTAATTTTAAAGCACATAAGAAAAACGTTCGTAAGGAAATGTATCAAAATGTCAATTGCTGTGGTTTCTTTTTCAGGGGCATGGGAGGAGGGAATATTGTTTTTCTTTTTCCTATAATATGGTTTTGGTACTGTTAAAATGGAAAAACAATTCAAAGTAAACGTATGTGACTAAAACATTCTTTCATTTCAAACCTACATTAAGTTCATTTGGGGTTCATGTAGACTTCTGCTGATTATTTTTCTGAATGTTGACTTCCATGAAAATTCTTGCTGATGCAGAAGTTATAGTGGTGGGCTTACTGGATTTTAAGCAGGAACAGGGCAAAGCAGAAACATTAGAAAGAAAAGGTCTTTTTTAGTAAGATTAGTTGAACTTCCAAGTATATTTAAGAATTAGGATTTGCTACTGCCAACAAGTCAGAACATAATAATTTATCTATTTTTATAAAGGATTTAATTTGGTCAAGAAATCATTGGTTTCAGTATTGGGTAAACATTTAGGTTTGATGGTCTTTTAACAACTGAAAAGAAAATCAATGTTTGAAAAGCTCCTTCAAAAAAGCAGAAATATATGACATATTACTCAAATTAAGCTAACATTTCAGGCAAAGAAAATCAGTATTTTCATTAACACACTTATAATGCAATGGTTTCAAAATACAAAATGGGAATTCAATTTCTGTTCTTTGTTTTTTTGAGGGAGGGATATTTCTCTTTTTAAATTTGGGAAAGAGCATGGTGGTTAGTGCTTATAAAGATAGGAAACCTAGATTTGTATCTTGGATTTCTCACCAGAGTTGTGACCAGCTATATAATTTCTAAACTTTACAACCCTCATTTTTCCCCCATTTGTAGCATTTGGATAATATAAGAACTGGCCCCACTAAGATACTATTAAGATTAAATACTGTATGTAAAATACCCAGGTGCAAAATGAACACCAATCTAGGACCCTACTGTGATTATTCCTTTTAGGAACAGGGCTGGTCTCAAAAAGGAAATCTTCCTTTCATGAAGCGGAACAGCAAAACTACAACATAACTCACAAAGGTCACTTTTCCTTTAGAAATCCCCATTGTTCCCTACAGTATTAATAGCTGCCTTAGAAGAAAATGCATTTAGTTATAAATATGCTTTTCTTTGCTGGACTGTAATATTTAGCATCCACCTAACCGAGAAATGTTAAATAACAAATTAAGGAGATCCAGTGTTCCATAAATTAAGGCATCTGATATACCAGAAGTATTAAGTTCAGACAATACATGTATAGACAAATATTCAAAAACAGGCTATCTAAGAGCTAAATGTAATGTGATTTTTAAAATAGTATGTTTTGGGGACACCTGCGTGGCTCAGTGGGTTAAAGCCTCTGCCTTCAGCTCAGGTCATGATCCCAGGGTCCTGGGATCAAGCCCTGCACGAGGCTCTCTGCTCGGCAGGGAGCCTGCCTCCCCCCTACTTTCTCTACCCGCCTCTCTGCCTACTTGTGATCTGTCTGTCAAATAAATAAATTAGATATTTTTTAAAAAATAAAATAAAATAGTATTTTTTTTCTAAAGAGGCAAGGTTAAAATGTTTTTATTTTTAAATAGTGCAGATGAAGAATCTTATTGGTACATTTAACTTTACTTGTGGTATAAAAGCCTCTCGTGATTTATCTAGGATTGGTTTATTCATTAAAACTCAGGGGTCAAAACAAATGGTTTATAGGAGGCAAGTTGGTCAAATAAAGGAAGAAAGCTGCCAGGATGGGCACGGTAAGCCCGATGTTAAGGGTAACCAACCTTTGGTCTCAGCAGGAAGGAGCAACTGGGGACAGTGGCAAGTCCTGTGACCTGGAGATATGTCCCACCAAAAGAAGGCAGCTGCTCTGGACAAGAGAGAATTCAAATCCAGTCTTGCCAGACAGTCTGGTCTCTCCCCTCCCCCCAAAAAGAACCAGAAATAACTCCATTTTAAGAGTTAGGGACTAATTTAATTAAAAACATAACAAAACAAAAATGTAGGGGCCAAACCAAACACATCACAGGGCCAAATTTGGCACGGGTGCCAGTTTGTGACCTATGATGTAAGTGTTCCTAATCACCTAAAACATTTTCAGTAACATCCCCTTTGGAATGTTTGAAATAGAAAAAAAAAATTTTTTAATTTAAGAACTGCATTATGTATACACATATCCATTTTAATATAGCTACTTATTTTTAAGTTTAAATATACCTGAAAATTAGAGTCAAACTATTCTATCTGTAATCAAGAAACTCCTAAAGGCTCCCCACCCACATGTAGTCAAAAGCCAACCCACAACCAAAACACTTCTAGGCAGAAAACACAATTGTCAAAAATTCATGCACTAGATTTGCATGGAAATCTCTGGTGCCTCCTTCTAACTTTCTTACTCTTATTTCACATGTTTTATAATCAGTCTGCTGGAGAGAGTAGGGTTGCCAAAGACAGCCCCATGGATGACAGATTTCAGGGTGCAAATGGAGATGACTGGAAGACTCAACTCAGAGGGTGACAGCTACAAGCAGTCAAATGTCAGAGCCTGAGATCTTTGGGAGAAAGGTCATGTTGCCCAATATGACACAGGGAGCTCAGAGTCTTGAATGGACTTTATTAAAAGGACCTGGTAGTTTTTCTATTCAGTACAGTAGTTTAAACTAGTACTATAAATAATATACAACACACATACACACACACACACACACACAATCATGGTCTGGGTTCTCAAGACAAAGATACGTAATTGGTCAACATTACATTTCAGAGAGATATATGTTTACTTCAACAAACATTTATAAGAAATCTATTAGGTGCAGGGCCCTGGGCCACCACAAATACTTGATAAAAATTATTTTTTTCCTTTTTTTTTAAAGATTTTATTTATTTATTTGACAGACAGAGATCACAAGGAGGCAGAGAGACAGGCAGAGAGAGAGAGAGGAGGAAGCAGGCTCCCCGCTGAGCAGAGAGCCCGATGCGGGGCTCGATCCCAGCACCCTGGGATCATGACCTGAGCCGAAGGCAGAGGTTTTAACCCACTGAGCCACCCAGGCACCCCTTGATAAAAATTATTTTAAGGGCTGATGTCTTCTTAGGTTAGTCTACATCTCTGAAGTGCCTTATGTCTCTAAACCAGTCTGTGCCTTTTCAGTAAGGGGTTAAACACTCAAGCCATCCAGAAAATCAGATTTGAACATTTAAGAGTTCCTCATGGTAGAGATAAGGGTTTAGTTTGGTTTTGCTTTAAATCAGAACTGTGACTATAGATAACAAGTTACAAAAAAAAAACAAAAAACCCCAAACTCCTATGTTTAGGGATATTACCTACCAATGAATTGATCAAAAATAAGTTTGTTCCCATTAGCAATCACTCAAAGTTTGGCCAGTAACTGATCAAAACATTTGTGCAGATGGACTAGACTTTAATACAGACTCTGCCATCGCTGATGGCACATTCTGATGAAAATAGGAGGTGGTATCCATTCCCTCTTAGCTAACAGTGTCAAGGAAGTAAGAAGCTACAATTAACCTTCAGCTCAATGCCCACAATGTACAGTAGCAATCAGATATGCCTGGTTTTGTTCTGCTGAACCTCTTGCCAGTTAGCATTTAAGAACTGATGCTGTATATTTTTGCTGTTATTAAGTTGTGGTTATTTATTTCTCTAAGAAGTATAGGTGACTTATTTAAATAAGTTATTTCTACGCCTTCACTAACTCAATATTACACTGAGTTCTGCTTCATTTTAAACTTTTTTGTTGTTTTTACTTCACTTCAAAGAGTTTGATTTCAAATAAATTAAACATTAAGGTGAGGAAAGCTGTATTTCTCTATCACTTAGAATGACTCTAAGTTTGGCTTTTAGAAGCACAAGGACAAGACTACAGTATACAGCAAATAAAACTCTTCCAGAGTCAAGCTTGGTGATGTATACCAGGAGCCAGCAACAGCAATAAGGAGATAAGGAGTGCAGTTCAAATGAAGAAAGACCAGAATTGTCAACGAAACCGAGAAAACACCGCTGAAAAAGTGAGACAAGGAAAAGCCTTATGAGGAAATCCATCACATCATTTCCTTAATGCCAGGGCTATTTCAAAGCATCAACTAGCATGGTACCGAGCAGCGAAAAGCCCAGCAGAAAGTTCTCCAGTCGGGTGTTCCATACGTGCATTGTGACTGGTATCAAATGGCACAAAATAAAACAACTCTGAGAATACACCTGTATTTTACATCTGATGAGGCCCTAGTTTGCTGACCCATAATAAGCCCCTTATGAGCTAAGCTGTGCTTTCAGTATAATCCTTTCCCACATATCTGAACCTGCTGTGGGATTTTTTTAAACTGCTATTAGTAGTGACTAAAACTTCTAATCCCCTGCAATGCCTTTATTATCAACACATACAATTATCATGCTGGAGCATTAAAGAATGGTGAAAAACCTTATCTTATTTCTAAATCTCACTATTTCTAAGAGAATAACAGTAGGATTTTCACAGAAATACTATTTCAGTCATTTCGTCTGTATTTTTGCTGTAAATTACTTCAGCTGCAAGGTTAATTGGCATCTCTTTCAGGCTACGAGAAACTTCAAAGTACCTGGAATGAACCCATTACTAATGCAACTACTTCAGATATAAAGTAATCTTTCTTTAGTTTACTAAAGACAAGGGCAGATTTTCAGCCCATTCTTGGAATGAAAAAACAGAAACCATTTTGGAGATTTATATGGTAGTTGGACACAAAGGAGTTCATGTGACTCCATGGTAATTATTAAATCAAATATCACAGCTCTTTCCCTAAGTTTGACTAATTATTTTTAATCCTCAGGGTTTGGGGTGGAGTTGGATGGTATGAAGCCCGGTTTTCTCAGTGGGTATGTAGACAACTCCAACCCAAGCCTTTAGAAACTAGGGCTAAAACTTCCTACAAACAAGAAATAAAATTTCCCCAACAGAGCACTTCAAAAGTAGATGATGAAAGTGAAAGTCCATTAGGGGACAAAAGTCACCGGGCGACAAACCCACAAAACACATACACACAGTCCAACAAAATAGCAAAGGAAAAAGAAAAAATGGAGAAAGGAAAAAGAAAAGGAAAAACGAAAAGCAAAAAGGAAAGAAAGGAAAAAGGAAAAAGAAAAAAGACTTGTCCTTAATTACTATTAAGGACAAGTCTTCTCCTTTTGAGCTTGGGACATTCAAATTTGAGGGTTAAATCTGAGCAGGACGCAGAGTGGAACCTGGTTCAGTTACAAAAATTACAAGGCTGGTTGCATTCCTGTTTGCTGAGCCACAGGAATGATAAGCACAGGACTAAAGTTGTTGACAATTCCTGATACAGTTTTAAATTAATTGCTGAATGCCAACTAAGCCATAAGCTACACCCAGGGAAAGGATGATAGACCCACGTTTTATGGAAAACTTCACAAAGAATAGTTCTAAAGATTTCACTCTTTCTTTTAGGATTGACTTTATTTCAACAAGGAGGAGAAAATTCCAATCAATTGCTCTCTTAAAGTAACACAAAGGGCCTCTCTGCCTGCCTCTCTGCCTACTTGTGATCTCTCGCTGTCAAAAAAATAAATAAAATCTTAAAAAAAAAAAAAGTAACACAAAGGGCAACCTGCAGGTTTACATCTTCAAAAATACTAATCACTAGAATTTTTAAACTTCCTAAAAATACTCAAATATATTCCTTATGTTCATCTGGATTAAAATAGCATTTGAATTATATGCAATATACTGCAATCACGGAATTTTAAGGAATATCAAAGCTAATAACTCATGAAATCTGAACAACATGGAGGGAGTATGGCTGGGAAAAGCATGGGCTTTAAAGCCAGATACCAGGAGTGGAGATCAAACTTCAGTGGGAGCTACATCAACCTGTCAAGTTACTCAGTCTCTACAATTTATAAAACAGAGATACCACTGTTTCCTCAATAGGAGAACAAATCCGCAGCACCTAATGCTGTGCTCGGGACCTTGTCAGCATTCACTAAGTGTCAGCTGCTCTGAGCAGGAGCTGGACAACACAATATGGCCAGCCAGGATCTCAGCCCAGCTCTGCCTACCTCCAAAATCCAAGTTTTTTCCACTGCTTCTCTGTTATTAGTCTGAGGTCAATGTTGCTACTATTGCTCAACATGCTTAACATAATTAAGAGGTTTAGAAATTTTAAAACTAGATGATGAAATCTGAATTCTCTTGAGGAAGAATCAGGATGATACACATGATCAAGATTTGCTTCTCTGCTGGATCTCAATCTGACTCGAAGAGTGGAAAGAATACTTAACCCATTAAACTATCTGGTTCCTTGTAACATTATTCCAAGGCCATATAGGATTAGCAATTCCTCCAGTTTACTTTCCACTGATTAGCAAAGGATTAAAGACAAACAAATTCAAGTTGGTTTTCAGATGCACAAAATTAAAGATTGAGAAAACTTGGTATTTTCAAAGCATGCACCAATGAAGGATTTCTCTTTAATTTTAATTGTTCTTTCCAAAACTTTTAAACATTCAGTGAAATAATCTCAATTTGCTTTGCTTTGTTCTTTGCTTTCAAATACTGTAAATGGCTGGATTCCAGATAGAGTAGTTATCCTCAAATGCCTTCCAATGAGGCCTGCCAGATTCTGTGGTTCAGAAGTAATTTAAAAGCAGAAATGTGTAACAAATGAGACCTAATGGAAAACACTGGATGCTTTATAGTCAGAAAGATCACTTCTTTTTTCCAGTGAGAAACAGACAATACATATACACACATGTGCATATGAACACAGACACATGCAGACCCGTGTAAACAAGACAGAAAATGAACTGACATGTGTTTTATTTCTCTTCATTATAGACACTAATTGGCAAGAATGAATATATATATATATATATATATATATATATACACACATATACATACATACATGTTGTTTTTGAAAAGAAAATTCAAGATGCAACTATTAACCAAACTCAACAATAACAATCAAAACAGAACATTTGGGATAATACAAATGTTTTATGGGGGGGGGGAGAGCATATTACTTGAAAGATCACAAGCCGCTTTCTTACATAAGACAAATTCTTTCTCCATACAATGAAATAGCTTTTTAATAATGACCTGTTCACAGGAAGAAATGCTAACCTAATTAGTGTGACTTTCTAGTGAGATCTAGTATTCAAGCAGAGGTTGAGATGTTCTAAAGGTAATTCATGTACTAGATAAGGGTTAATTAAATTTGGGGATCACCCCACTGGGTTCTTCTGGCTTTGTTCACTTGTTCATCTCTCCTAATATTCATGAAATGATCAGTAAATACACACTACATGTATAGCAGAGCATCACAGGGCAGACCCAGCTCCTGCCTTCCTGGAGCTTAGAGTTCAGTAGGGAAGATGAAATACAAAGATTTACAAACATGATGAATGCCATGGGGAAGGTCAGGAGAGAAACCCAGGTAGGAGGCAGTGAGAGACTTCTCTACAAAAACCATTTGAAGGACAAACTGAGGTTAGCTGCACAAGAGGAGAGGGTAGAATGCTCCAGGCTAGGTCAAGTGTGAGTGAGAAGTAAAGGAAAGCCAGGAGGGCTAAAACGAAGACTGAGAAGGGTGAAGCCTGCGAAGGAAAGTAGGGAAATGACCTTAATGAATACGATTAGGCACGTGTGGACTTTATCTCAAGAGCAATGGAAACTACTGAAAGATCTTGAACTGTTGGAGCAAGACTTAGAATGACCCAGGAAATGTGGGTAACACTGTGTAATGGCAAGAATGGAGGAAGGAAGAGCAGAGGGGAAGCTATTACCCATAGCCCGCAGTAGGAAGGAATGATCATATGGCCTAAGGAGATGGCAATGATGATAGTGACTCAAAGATACTTGATTGTTACATATGCTAACGTTGGAGGTGAGGGTGAGCAGTGTCCAAGAAAATATTGATTCTGGCATCAACCAAGTAGATGGTAGAGGAAGGTGTTTTCACGGGATGTGAACATTGGAGGCAGAGCAGACTGGAGGTAGGAAGGGAAGGTGATATGCTTTGTTTTAGATGGGCTAAGTCTGAGGTGTCTCCTAGGCAAATAGATAATGGGTCTAGAGCCCTAAGAAAGTTGAGGGCTAACAAGGAGGATTTGCTTTTTGTGAGCGTATGGACCTTTAGGGTCCAATATGGCAGCCACTATCCACATCTGTCTATGGAGCATCTGGAATGTGGCCAAATCAAGATGTGCTATATAAAAAAACACATCCTAGGTTTCAAAGAAATCCTTATGAAAATGAAAAGTAGGATCTCACTGATAATTTTTATATTGAATGGGTAGTATTTTTGATGTATCAGTTGAAATCATATTAAAATGAATCCCTTTTTTAAAAGTATAGTTAACATACAGTATTATACCAGTTTCAGGTGTGTTAGTTTCAACAGTGACTCAACATTTACATACGTTAGTTACAAAATGATCACCATCTTCTGTTTCTTTTTACTTTTATAATGGGGAGTTAATGGGAAGCCATTCTAAATTCAGAGTTAATGGGAGTTTTGCATTATGATTTGTATTCTATTTCAATAGGTGACACTGGTATAGACAGTAACTGAAGTTTAGAAGAGTAAAGAAGACCATTAACTAGAGCTTGGTCTCTAATGAAGCTGCAGGATTCAACACACATATGACGAGTGTGATTGGGGGGGGACTGCTGAAAACATGGAATAAGCTGATAAAGCTGGATTATATGGTACAATAGAAGAAAGACAAGCACAGCCTCTGACCAGCAGAGAGTGGACGACAGGGCTGAATTCTGCTGGGTAATCAAGTAAGGACTGAAAAGCATATTTAAACTAGAACACCAAAGAATAAATAGGGTTACTAAAATGTTAATTTATTAAAAAAACATAATTGTATTACTATAATTTAATTTTCCCGAATTTATGTAAATTTATGTAAATTTTACTACAAAAGTTCCAAATTCTTATTGTATTGACTTCCAAATGGTATATTATTTTAAATAAAAGTTTTAGCACCTTTTATTAACCCCTACTTTTCCACACCATCCCCGAAATGCTAATTCAGTATCAGCTGAAATCCTTGAGATGACTGAAAACAATCAAGTAGAAGAAAAAAACCTCTGCTGTTTTCAAATCACATCTCCTTTGCCGCGGGACTCACACATT
Source organism: Neogale vison (assembly GCF_020171115.1). Lineage (NCBI taxonomy): Eukaryota > Metazoa > Chordata > Mammalia > Carnivora > Mustelidae > Neogale > Neogale vison. The sequence continues at coordinate 144,890,654 of NC_058101.1, read as the reverse complement.
CCCCCTCTACTGAGTCATCCTTGTTCACCACCATATAATCACTGATCATTTCCAAAATTCTTCAAATTCTAAAATTATATGTATCTGTTGTTAATGTCTATGTAATTCTTCACTCCATCCTCAATAAAACCCATGCAGCTTATAAGACATGGTGGCCTCACTAAAAGCACCCATTGTGAATAAAGTAGGCATTTGCACTTTTTTCCCCCCTGTTTAACGTTCCCAACGCAGGTATTCAACACATATTTCTTAAGAGCCTCCTCTGTGCCTCCAGTGAATCTACAATCTGTGGCACAAAAATAAGTATCATTGTTTCATAGCAACAATAACAAATAACAACCATCATAGCAGTAGTAGTTTTTAACACTTAAAATTGCTAGAAAGGGTGTCATTCAGCCCTTTCCACTTGTGACTTATATGGTGGTCACAATGAACTCCTGTTATGTCATTCGTTAGGCCTATTTTACAGATGAAAAAAGTCAAGACCCAGCGGCCAGTCCTTGAGCCACACTCCGCCTACATAGATCTAATCATCATCACCTGGCTGGGCTTTAATGTACACTCCTCCACCAGCTGTGTCCAGCCAGAAACCTGATGTTTCAACAGGCTCTGTCCTCCCAGAGAAGCACCTACGGAGGTGGTAACTTCCACTCTGATTTATGCCCGATTCACCTACTGCTCTATACGCTCCCTGAGAGCCAGATTGTATGTGACTATGTCTTCAGCATCTAGAGAAATGCCTGGAATATAGGGGGTACTCATAAAATATTAGTTAAATGAAAGAAAGTAAGCTTTCCAAATCTAAGAAATTTACTCATGTTCAGGCCCAAACTTTACCATTCAAAGGAAAATCTTTTATCCTTGTCTATCTTCTTAGGTAGGGCAGAGTAAATGTAACAGTAACTTCCCAGGGTCATCAACATAAACTCTGATTTTTGTACTTGGTTGTAAAGGCAGTGATGCCGTTGGGGAGCTAATGAGGTTTATAGGGTCGTTTGCCTGGATAACAGATAGCTGCCTAATTGCTGTGCTAAGTGTTTGTATGGGTTTTTCTGTCCTATCCTACCACTTTCAATATGCTTGTTCTTATCCCCTAATTTGCTGCTAATATATGATATTTGATACTTGTTTACTCACCCTATCAAAAGGGCATGGATTTTTAATGTAGAGATTTTGTTATATCTATTTTAAGGACTAGAATGTCTTCTCTGCTTTCTTCCTTCTGATTTTCCAACCATTTTCAAGTCAGGATTAACCTGTTAACTCTATTTTTGCTGCATTCAAGGGAATATTACCAAGCACAAGGAAAATAACTAGAAAGAATATATAGCTGAACATAAATTAATTTACCCACATGTTACAGAGAAGTGCAAACAACTCCCAAAAGCCTGGAGGGGATGCTTCCTTACTATTAACCAGGAATCAGACATGGATAAAACAATGGTTTTACAGAATATCACCTTTTGGTATAGAAAATTCCATTACATACTATGCAAAATAATCCTTCATATTTCTGGCATTAAAGTGTTCTCCCGGGGCACCTGGGTGGCTCAGTGGGTTAAAGCCTCTGCCTTCAGCTCAGGTCATGATCCCAGCGTCCTGGGATCGAGCCCCGCATCAGGCTCCCTGCTCTGCAGGGAGCCTGCTTCCTCCTCTCTCTGCCTACCTCCCTCCCTGTTTGTGATCTCTCTCTCTGTCAAATAAATAAATAAAATCTTTAAAAAAAAAAAAAAGTGTTCTCCCTCATTAGGGTCCTCTTTGTTGCTCATCATTTTATTTGACTTTCTCTACATTTTTTTTTCTGCTTTCATTGTGTCTCTCTTGTACTATAACTTGAGTCTGAAATATAGCAACTTTCTGGGGACCGCTCATTTTGCTTGTTGGAAATGTTAAGGTCACCTAGAAAACAAGACTAAAATAACAGAAATTATACTCAGAGAAGGAAGGGTGTATGATGAATGTTTATCATCTTTAGTGTAGTCCCACTGGGTTGCTGAAAGAAGTGATCACATACGCCTACAGAGATGTGTCCTGGTGTAGCGCTGAACAAACTTGTTTGATGAGAAATGACTCCCTTCTATGAAGGTTCTGTTGGCTGCTTGGGAAAGGAGTTCATAATGGCCAGTTTCCTTCGTGTTTAAAACACATTAGATTTTTTTGTTGTTGATGTTAACGTCTGACACGCAATATCCTAGTTAATTTCATGGCTTCCATTTCCCACTAGACAATTTTCCATTATTCGCTAAATTTCTTTGAGTCCCCAGAAAGGTTTATGGTGTATATTGTTGGTATCAAATAACACTACGGTATACTGCTCCCAGTGTAATGTTATGAGGCTGAGGGAAAATATCTGGAGGAAGAAGAACAAATATATAAACATAAAATCGAGGAAATATGCAAACAAGGGCCCCATTATACAAGTGGAAAAATAAACCAAGCAGTCCCAAATTACAATATCATTTTCTTTCCTGAAAGACAAGTACTTTATTATAAATAAAACCAAACCAAGAAACATTTACTTATTGCTTAGAATGTGAGCTAGTGTTGTGGTAGGTGTGTTATGTTCCTAATTTCCTTGATCCTTACTAACTCTATAGGCCATGTAATTGGGCACAATGCCCATTTTATAGATGAGAATATTGAGGCTGAGAGAAATTAAATTGCCCAAGAAACATAATTACAAAGTACAGAAGGAGGTCTGTTTGACTCCAGAGTTAGTGCCCTTTCATTCTGACCCTTTTGAAATCATCTGTACTCTGACCTTCCACTGCAGAATAGGAGAATTTCCAAGAAATCTCACATTGTGGGACAGAAACCCTAGTTTATATTCATAACATGAATAAGACTTTTAATTACTGTACATTTGGGTAGACCAAACAAAAAGTAACCAACTACATACACTTTAATTTTTCAAATAACTGGCCCTAACATGTTAAGGGAAGAAGCTCAAAGGTTTGGGACTATCTCTAAAAGGCTATTTAATTCTTAAACTCAATTTTCCAAAGTATTCCCTCAATTCAGGCCATGCTATTTTCTCAGACTACTAGATTAGTCTCCTAACTGATCCCCTAAAAAATTTCTTTTACACTGCTACCACAGTAAAATATCTAAAACACAATTTTAAAACTTCCTCTCCTCTGCTTAAAAGCTTTCAAGATTCCCATCATCTACAGAAACACTAATCTCCTTGGCATAGGATACAGGGTGGGCATTTAGCAGCTGGCGCCCCTCACTCACCTGTCTTAACATGGCTGTGAACTCAAGGGCAAGAAACTACCAAGTTTTATGAGTTCAATAAGTGTTTACTGAGATGAATTAAATTAATAGCCATAAACACGGTACAAAATATTGTTCTATCCTTCTATTTTTTTTTTTCCATCCTGAAAGAAACTATATTGTATACATCTCTGATGTGCTAAAGTAGCTGGTGTGCTGTAGCAGTGTTCAATAAAAAAATAAAAAATTATAAAAATAAAATCCTTACCAGGCTCATGTTTGTTTCAATGTTCTCAGGTAACACTTAAAAGGTGTTGCCCAGGAAATCTGAGTCTTCTGTTTTAACATCCATTTCATGTTCTAGGCTAACTTGTCTTCTTTTTTTTTTTTTAAAGATTTTATTTATTCATTTGACAGAGAGAGATCACAAGTAGGCAGAGAGGCAGGCAGAGAGAGAGAGAGAAGGAAGCAGGCTCCCCACTGAGCAGAGAGCCCGATGCGGGACTCGATCCCAGGACCCTGAGATCATGACCTGAGCCGAAGGCAGCAGCTTAACCCACTGAGCCACCCAGGCGCCCCCTAACTTGTCTTTTCTAATATGTAAATCTGCCTCCTTCTTCTCGCTGCTCAGGAACACCTAGTACCTCATCTTTCAGGGGATGCCCTATTCTCTACCTTTCTTAGCAGCTGCATAGTGACCAGAGGCCTGCAGGGGTCCCCACTGCTAATGATGACCTTGGTGAGGCTATTAACCACCCGAGGGCAGGGACAGTCTCTTGGTCACTATGCATCCCCAGCCTCTTCCCAAGGCAATTGGCAGGTGATCAGCAAGTGCTTGTTGACTGAATGAGTGAATAAAAGAGTAAATAAATTGACTCACAGTGACCAACTGAATCTAGGTTTCCTCAGCCATAAAAGAGTAATAACTGTTTACCTCCTAAAAGGTGACATTGGATATTGCAGGTAATATTACTGACTCATGGGAGCCAGTCTCAAAATTCAGTCTCCATTTTTTCTTTTCTTCTTTTTCTTGTCTTTTAAAGATATCATAGCCAAGCACACTGTATTAGTTTTAGGTGTACACCAGAATGATTTGATGAATGTCTGTATTATAAAATGATTACTAGAATAAGTTTAATTATATCCATCACATCACACAGCACACAGAATTTTCTTTCTTGTGTTTTAAGATCTACTTTCTTAGAAACTTTCAAATATACAATACGGTATCATTAACTATAGTCATAATGTTGTACATTCCATCCTCAGGACTTTAATTAACCTCATAATTGGACATTTGTACCTTTTGACCGCCTTCACCCATTTTGCTCGCGGCCCACCTTCACCTCTCCCACTCATACCCCTGGTCACTAACAAAGTGTTGTCTGTATCTATGTCAGGCTTCATTCTGTTTTTAAAGCCATGGCTGAGATCAAGTATGGAAATTCAGGACACTGAAATGGTGGATAATCTGTGGTTAACAAAGAAATGAATGTTGGAGTTCTTAAATAACCAATGGAAATATAGGTTACTCAATCTTCCTGGCATGCTGGATGAAGGAGATCCGCTTCTTTGGAAGCCTCCTTAAACGAGGAGGACGGATTTTACAACATTAGTTCTGGAAGAAAAGTGTCCTACTCATTTTCAAGCAAAGAGACATCTGAAAATATTTTTCTGGATTTCGCTCTCCGTTTTTGGAAGTCATTCTGAGAAAAAGTAACTGGTGGGGTGATACTGATAGGATGTTATTTTACACTTTATTTTTGAGATCACTCAAGAGTATTTGTTTTCTGTGTTAATTAAAATAATAAATCTTAACTCTACATACAACTATGACAGCATATATCCTTGTTCATCTAGCCAAAATGCTGCCTGGCATCTTTTGAATTCTCTTCAGCCAGGGGTACAAACTACAGGGTGATTCACTAGGGACTGCTGCTCAGGGAGCTGAAAGGCTCTTCCTCCTAATATCATACTCTGTATTTTCTCCTACTGGCATCAGCAGGTCATAAGAAAAGGATGAGAAATTGTGGTCATGGATCTCTATTAATCTTAGTCCTAAAAGCAGTTAGCAACAAGCTTCTTCCACAATGAAACCCAATAAAAGAAAACTACAGAATCTTTGTATTTTTAAAATGGTACCTTACCTGATGTTTTGGAAATGCTAAACAAGCAGGTTGTTTTGATTTTTTTTTTAAAGTATAGATATAGGAGGAATATTTTAAAGTACAGAAATAGTAGGAATGCTAAATCACAAGGAAGACCCCTGAAAAACAATGATTGTTATATAACATGGTTTAAAAATGCAGTCTACTTGTGATTTCTCTCTGTCAAATAAATAAATAAAATCTTTAAAAAAAAATGCAGGGTAGCTAACAAGTTACGTAACACATTTTCTGAGATAACGTAAAATAAAAGTCAAACACTGAATGGATAAACATTAATGGGAACACAAGTGGTAACAAGGCAGGTCTTAAAATTCTTTAAAACTCATCAAAATGGTTTGCATAGATTATAGATAGCAAAAAAGTGAAGTACTCACTTTAGGGCAAGGCATCAGTTTTTACAAAACTAGAAAGAACTTGTATTTTTGCCCAAATAGGTAGACTCTATCTCAACATGTTCCTAAGATATGATTAATCCAGATACCATATTTTAAATTTACCTATATCCTGCCTTATTCTAAAAAATATAAGGCAGCTTACAGTAAAACCACTTGTTAAATTCCAAAACCCTGATACACAATTGAAGCACCAATATTTTCATTAATACAAATTCACTTTAATTTTTGAATTATAAAAATCCCAGAGTCAAAGCTAAATTTGTAGTGTTAAAACCACAATAAGAAACAGCTTGTCTAATAATAGAGAATTGCTTATATACACAAACATAAAAATTATATAAAAATTTTCTATATAAATCCATAACTATTCATTATATCTAACAACACTGGAAAGTTTTCATGAGTTATGGTAAGTACTAGTAGTTGCAAAAAGACAGTTTGCACAAAATCATATCACTTTTATTTTTAAATAAAATATATGGATATCCAGACAAAGAAGATTGGTAATAAAACCTGGATTTCCTAGTTTTCTACAAAATGAATGTGTTTTAGAAAGTGGGAGGTTATACTTTTTAGAAAAATGCATAATGGTCCTGTGGTTGTTTCCCAGTATGAAGAGACCATCACTGCTATTCACAACAACTCCCTGTTAGGGGAGAGCATCTATTCTCACTCTTCTTACTGACTTCACATGTTTTATTAAGGTTTTATTGTTTTACAGGACAGAGTTTCACCCTAATTCAACCCATGTACTGTCAATAAGAAACCATATCCTAGTGATGTTTCACTGCATAGGAAATTGGTTCTACCCATTCACACCCCTTAAAAATAATATTATAAAAATGCCATTACTCAAAAATTATTACACAAATTACTTAAAATTACTTATTTATATACTTACTTAAAAATGATTACACAAATCACAAGTTGATTATATTTCTGGATGTGTAAAAATTATTTTAAACCTACACAGCCTTGCAAATACCCACTCACTCAATGAAGAAACATAACTGAATCAAGAAAAAGTAAATACATATTCTGAAGAAGGGTGTTATAAAATAAATTACATTACTCCGTAAGATAAACACCTATGAAGGCATTTTTTTTCAAGCCTGTGCAAGGTATCTCAAAATAAAAGATCCTGCTACAAAATAATGATATACTATGAATATTTATAATAAATACAGATTTTTTTCTATGTTGCTGGTACATAAAGTATCTCCAAAAAAACACAGTTCATGAATTTATTTTTATGAAAAATATCATAAAACTGTACCACACCCAGTTATTAATTATCAGATTCATTTTGTAACTAGGAAAAACATGAAATGAGGACAAAAACATTTTACTCCAAATTAACAGTGGAAATTAAGAAGTTATTTTTTTTTTTTGCTAAGCTTGTTACTTTTTTTAAAGTAAATACCTCTATTACATGATATCACTAAATTATTTCAATGGAGGAACAATAAAATAACAGTTTCTAATGGAACTGAGCAAAATCAATCCACTCATTTAAATAATCAAAAGTTTACAATGAGCTGTTCTTATAGTCAGGAACTGCCTAGATGTAAATGTTCTACATATAGTAAGACTCCTCTTGCTGCTCCCACCACCTCCACAATTTATCAGTAGGCTATCTACACCACACTTCTCAAAGTAAAGTCCACATACCTCCTGGGGGAAGTGAGGTGTTGCAGAGATTAGAAATCCCAAGAAAAACCATAGCATGTCACCTTGGGTTTTTTACTGTATGAGTAGAATGCTTCCAATAAAGTATCTTAGACAAAAGCACCAGCATGCTTACATGCCCTACATTTACCATAATGTTTCTCTCCCTTGGTCTTCACATTTTCTAACTTTTCCTCTAAACACCCCACTCTACTCCCACTCCAGTTCCTTTCCCGATTAATAACTAACTTCAATGTTGGTGTGACAGCCAGAAGAAAATTCTCCTGACTTTGCCAGGTGGCGCCCCCTCTGGGGCAGCATCGTAAGTGCTTCTCCTACCAGAGGACACGCAGGGGTGCTCCCTCTGCTGTTTACTGTTAGCACAGCGCGGCTTAGGCAACAAATACACAAGCTGATCTAAGGCTTGCAGGCCCACCATGACCATGGAAGGTCCTGGTAAGCCACTTACTAATAAAACTCATCACAAAGTTAAGAATAACACTTTGAATAAAAAGGTTTCTTGTCAGAGACTTGACATTTAGGAAAGGTAAAGTTTAGGTGTTGGAGATCAAATTCTTGTCCTGCTACCTGATCCAAGCCAAATTACTTAACTTTTCTGTGTTTCCTTGTTTGAAAATGGGAGCAGGGGTAAAACCCATCACACTGGCTTAAAGGGTGCATTAAATGAGCCACGTGCATAACATTCTCAGCAATAGGACCCAACAAGTACTTAGTGTTTTCTGAATGCTGCTATGAATCAAGATCTTGAAAGTGAAACTGCATAATATTCACGTGTATACTCTTCAGAAATACAGAATAAAATTATCATTATTCAATTCAATGAAAAGGGACCTATTAAAAACACTTTATGTTATACTTATTAAACAAAAGCTATTGTTGCTATAATAATGAAAGCATGCGTTCTGTGTAATTGAGAAAAGTTCATTTATAGTACTTAAAATACAGATAAAAACGAAAATCTACTGTAAATGTACAAATGGTTTTGCCAAAATGTGTGTACCTATGTATATATGTATACTATGTAATTTTGGAGAAAATGATATGAATATGTACACACAGTAAATTCTCATTTAAAGAAAGACATTTGTGAAATATACATTCAGAATAAAAAAGGAATATTTTTTCATAGTTGCCCCTATAAAGGCTGTGTATCTAGGCTATAGCTTGTAGAGTCACAATTTTCTACATGTTAATTATTGGGAATTTAATGTTAAAGGCACACCATAACTTGGAATTTTCTAAAGGGATACTTAAGACCTATATATTACTATGACATTATTTCACAATCAAAAAGACTCATTTACAAAAACATTGTCACAGGAGCATTAAGTCTTTGTATATAAAAATAAAGTTGTGACTCTTAATCTCACAAAACAAACTGAGGGTTGCTGGGGGGAGGTGGGTTGGGAGAGGGTGGTTGGGTTGTGGACATTAGGGAGGGTATGTGCTATGGTGAGTGCTGTGAAGTGTGTAAACCTGGCGATTCACAGACCTGTACCCCTGGGGCTAATAATATATTATATGTTAATAAAAAAAAAATAAAGTTGTTACCAAAACAAAAATTTCACTTTCCTATAGTTCTCTGGTCAAAATTTTATAACTCTGGCCAAATCTTTTTTTTATTATTATTACAGTTGACAAACAATGTTATATTAGCTTCAGGTATATAGCACATGATTCAACAATTCTATACATTACTCAGTGCTCACCAAGATAAGTGTAATCACCATCTGTCACCATACAAAGTTATTACATTATTATTGACTATAACCTCTACTCTGTACTTCTCATCTCATGACTTATATACTTCATAACTGGAAGTTTATAACTCTGAATCCTCTTTACCCATTTCACCCACCCTTCCTCCACCCTCCCCTCCGGCAACCACCAGTTTGTTCTCTGTATTTATGAGTCTGTTTCTGTTTGTTTGTTCATTTGTTTTTTAGATTCGCATATAAGTGCAATCATACGGTATTTGACTTTGTCTGACGTTAGGTCCATCCATGTTGTTGCAAATGGCAAGATAGCATTCTTTTTTATGGCTGTAATATTTCACTCTATATACACACCACAATTTCTCTATCCATTTATCTATCAATGGACATTTAGATTGCTTCTGTATCTTGGCTATTCTAAATAATGCTGCAAATAAACACAGGGGGGTACATGAATGAAATTAGACCACTTTCTTATACCATACCAAAAGCAAAACAAAACAAAACCTCAAAATGGATTAAAGACCTAAATATAAGGCCTGAAACTCTAAAACTCCTTAAAGGAAAACAAAGGCAGTAATCTCCTGAACATTAGTCTTACCATCATTTTTCTGGAAAAATCTCCTTATACCAGAAAAACAAAACCAAATATAGACAATTAGAACTACAAACTAAAAAGCTTTTGTACATTGAAATAAACCATCAACAAAATAAAAGGCAACATACAGAATGGAAGAAGATATTTGTAAATGATATATCCAACGAGATTAGTATCCCAAAATACATCTTTAAAAAAACTCTCATACTACTCAGCACCAGCACCAAAGAAACAAATAATCTGACCAACTCTTCACTTGTAAATCTTTAAAAACTAGGATACATTCATTTCTATAATGAAAGCATGAATGTTAATACAATATAAGCCCATTTAACTGTGGAAACATGACCTATGCTTTTAAATGTCAAAAATTTCATCATCCTCTGTAGTGAGAGGACTGAATTCTAAGGCTCATCTCCCAACATGAATTCTTGTACTTTTCAATGACTAGACTGTCAGTATCTTTCCACTAGGTAGCTAGAACATGGAAGTCTCTCCCAAATCACAACTTTATCAAGGTAAAACAAATATAATGCACACACATATTGCTTCAAATACAAAACATTTCTGTGATAACTACAGATTCTAAATTTATTCCTAGAAAAATCTGGGAAAGTAGTAACATGACAAGCTTTTGTGCTAAATACAAATAAATCTCCATCAAAGTCTCATTATTTATCTAACATTAATGATTTCTGCTAAATTGTACCATATTGGATTGCTCTTTCTCTGTTTATAAATCCCCATTATATTTTTCTTCTAATTATCATTTAAGAAAGTGTAAAAGAAGTGTAAGTCACTTTAGTTCCTGGCATGTTAAAATTAAAAGTATGACAGGCTAGGGGGGAAAAAAAAGTGTGACAGGCTACAAAGAGGAGGGACAGGTCAAAAAAAGGGATAAACACACTGAAACCAGAGATTTTTACTTCTCAATTTACAGAGTATTATTATGAGAAAACCACAAATACCTTTAAATTATAAAAGTGCATTGAAAGTGTTCTCTTTCAAAAGGGCTACATTTATTCAACTATGTGTTCCCAATACAAGGTAAACCCCTTATTAAAATGCCATGCCTCAGTTCTTTGTTTGCTAAATTTAAATTATATGAAACTGCTTAATCGCTGAGATTCTAAAAGTGTTAGGTCTTAGAATCTGAAGAAAAAAAAAAGATTCCATTTCAAGACACTCCTATCTTTGATTATAGTGACCCATTAGAGTACTTGGCTAACAAACTGATATTTAGTTGGCAATTTCCTTAAATCACAGTAATGGCATATCAAAACCAGTATTTCCATAAGACAAGCTTGATCCTGAAAAAGGGAAAGCATCTACAAAAACACGAATATAATAAAAAACAAGCTAAACCACAATTCACAAAAACAGCAAAATGCAAAAAAAAAATTCACTTGGTCGGTCATAAAAGATATCTAATTTTTTACACATCCTTTTTTTTTGGATAGTCATGCCAGAAGAGAGCTGTTTAAAGGAAGAATTCATGCTAGAATTGATAAATGAATTGCTTTTGCTAATCTGTAATTTTGGTCCAACTTTCTTATACAGTTCTCTCTCTTTATTTTGATTTTCTGGACCATTCAACTTGGATATCATGCAAAAAAAATCATAGCTGAACACGTGAAGTCAAATGTGTTTACTTTTCCCTGCCCTGCCTTCACCATAGCTATAAAAAAAAAAAAAAAAAAAAAAAGGTAATACTTTGAACACCTTATAACCTAGATAAAATTTTTAGAATTTACTGGACCACATGGTTCTTACAAGTTCCCAACAGAAGATACTTCTCACATCCGCTTGGGTTATATGTAGGATCTGTAGCTCCCCAAAGCAAAGGAATTCCAGTTACCTTTGGTTTCACTACCACCACTGGCAGATGTAGCTAGATACATAAAACTTACAGGAGAAACAAAGGAGTACAAATAAATTTTGCATATACCAAAAAAAATCAGCCACCACTGTATCTTTCAGTGCTGTTTACAAATCAGAGTTCAGTTCAGAGAGAGAGAGGATATAATGTTAATGGCGGTAATCGAAGAGTTTGCTCCCATTTTTCCTCCTATTTTTGGTGTCCCAATCCCCTTTGACAAACAGCTACGTACCCACATCTCTTCTATATGTGTATATACATACCGAATTTAGGTATAACTTCAAGAAAGCCCATAGAAGTCCCCAAATTAAGGCTTTATAAATTTTAAAAATGGCAATATCAGGTATTGGGGAGCTCTATCTTTACATATGATCTATTAGATTATTCTGTGCAATTGATCACATGGGCTAGAGACAGGGGAGAGTGCAGGATACCAGAGGAAGGCAGGTTGGCATGCATGAGCAACTGATGTACAGTGCTACAGCAGAGTCCCTGCATGTGCTCTGTTCTCATCTAAGAAGGAAGCAAAGGTAGAAAAACGAAGTAGAAGGAAGTTACAGATAGAAGCTGGAATGGAATTTTCAAGGCAGCCTGTTCAAACGCAAAAACAGAGAAGAGATACTATAGTCGTTTAGCAAAATCTTAGCATAAAAATGGCATGTTTTCATCTCCCTTTGCTTCACACTGCATTACCATTTTGCTTATTTAACATCGAGCACTATAGAGAAGAACTTTATGAAAATAAAATTATCTAATTAAAACGAATAATTTATATATACATCCACATAAGTCCACTGTATATAGGTTCTTTTCTCCACTTAATAGTGTGTGCTTTCATCTTGAAACAAAACCAAAAACAAGTTTCAACTGAAACTGGATCACGGTAATGTAGGCCAAGATCCATACTATGTAACTGCAGTAAGTATGCTCATTAATTTCTTTTCTGTGCTGTGGGTAGTAAAAGGTCTTACTATGAAGCTAAGGTACTTCAGAAAAGGCAACAAACTCAGCCAAAAGCATTACAAAACTGTAGTATTATTAGAATTACATTTTCTTTAGTACATTTTCCCTTAAAAAAACTTTCTGAAAAAAACTTAGAAGCCTCTGACATATTAATCAAAGATTAATCATCCCTATTTAGATTTAGGATATATTGGGTTATTAGAATCATGTTATTGACTTGCTGCTAGAAAGATGATTTCTCAGATTCTGGAACATTCCAAGTCACATAGTAATTTGACTGGGCTTATAAAAAAAGAATTTTAAAACACCCTTTAAGTCCTATGTGCCAGGTATTTTAATAGGAAATTTCACATAACTTTTCACCTTAATTATATAATGCTGAAATGTTTTATAACACAGTATTAAAAATGGATTGGCAAGAAAAAGCAATGTTCAATTATATTTTGACTCATGAAGTCCAGGGTTCCAAGTCTGGAGTGTGTCACTCCAGCCACGAGCTATACATCAATGAATCAATTTATACGTGAGAAATCTCAATAACAAAATTAAAGTATTAAACCTTTAATCACTTGGAATAAAAAAAAAATCTCTAGATGATGATATTCTTTTCTCTTTTAAATGTAATATAATTTACATTCTCCCAGTGACACAGTAATTACTGTGAACACCAGTTATTATACAGAACTTCGCAGGTAAGCTGTAACTACTGATGGCACGAGCCAAAGAATGAGAGAACCATACCGAAAGCTGCCCCAGCAGTGGCCCCGCAAGCGATGCTGGAGACGCTCCTGACACTGTCCTGCTCCATCCTCCTCAAACATGATGTAGCTACTGGAAAATTATGGGTTCTGGTTTTTTTTTTTTTTTAAGATTTTATTTATTCATTTGACAGACAGAAATCACAAGTAGGTGGAGAGGCAGGCAGAGAGGGGAGGAAGTAGGCTCCCCGCCGAGCAGAAAGCCCCGAGGATCCTGGGACCATGACCTGAGCTGAAGGCAGAGGCTTTAACCCACTGAGCCACCCAGGCGCCCCTGGGCTCTGGTTTTAATCTGAGCTCTGACACCTTATCATCTGAATCTCGGACAGGGTAACTCTCTCTGGTCCACCATGTCTTTACCGGTTAATTTTGTGTTAATACCACTTACAAAAAAAAACAAAAAACAAAAAACAAAAAAAAAAACTGTGATAAACAGCCACTCAAAAAACAAACAAAAACACAAAACAAAACAAACAAAAAACCACACCCGCTCACTACCTTCAGGGCCTTCCCCTCTCCGTCCATTCTTACAAGGCATACCTTAGCTTTAATGGTTACTGAGGTATACGTGCCCATACCTTCAGAGCCAAAAACCGAGGGATATGACCACATAGCTAGATTAATATTTAAAATACAGATTTCCTGGGAAGTACAGGATACACAGCATTCCCTAAGACTGTACGCTGTCTGCCCTATTTCTCTTTATTAAAAGTTTCCTGGAGTCTTTACTCCTAATTAGCTTTTCTATGATTTCTATCCATGTATAGAAAGTATAAAATCATTCCTGCTTTCAACTGCTCAAAAGCTACGGAGTACCAGGCATTACACTCTCAGACTAAAGCAGGGAAGAAATGGGCACTGTTTCCATTGCAATGGCATTTACAATCTAGAGTTTTGAGGAAGAAAGAGCCATTTAATAAAGAAATTACACAAATAAGTAACTACCAATTGTGATAACTGCTGTGGAGCACAAGAGAGTGCATCTTACCACAGGGAAACCAGATTTGGCAGAGAGTTGGGCAGAGTGTGAGGGAGGCTGGGCAGGGTCTCTGAGGAAGGTACATTTGAGCACAGTGCCGAAGGCTCTCACTCTGCTCCGTTCCCTACGTTCTTCTACCTTTCTTCCTGCAGCTTTCCATTTTCCCCATAGTCTCTCTTACTCCCAAAAGGTGCCCTGATGTTAAATCTGAAGATCTTGCTCTGAGTCTCATCTGTAAAGTGATAGAGTTACTTCATCTTCCTGGGCTCAATCTGGAAGATGGACATCTGCCCCAGGTACCTCAGAATTCTTATACGTGAAGTGACAGACATCAAAACTCCTGGTGACTACAGAAATACTTAACAATGCAAACTTATTTTTCTCACTACATATTTCTTTTTTCTCACCATTTCTGTTTTCTTATATTTGGTGATCTTCTTACTGTTCTTAGTGTTCTCTGAAAAGAATGGACATTTCAGATATCCCAAGTCAACCCTCCATTTCCTTCTAGATAGAATTTAACCCACCAGAACATGCCTTCCTAGTGTTTTTCAGTCACTCACTCACTAAACAGACCTTCAGAATGTGTTTGTTATGTATCCAAGTCACAGGCATTAGGAGATAGGATTTTAAAAATCTTTTTAAAATATGGCACCACTCTTAACAACTAAAGTTGACTTTTCATGTATCTCTATACCAAGTCTTATCGGTAACTTCAAAGGGGTAAAAACAGTCCCCCGACCAAACTGTATATTCAATCTCAAGCAGCAATGAAAAATGAACGATGTGCTAGAAATAAAAACTCTAAAGAGATTTCACATTTCAAAATTAATTCCTAATTAATTTTACTCAGTAATTATGTTTTAATTCAATCACATGGCTTTACAATTAGTCTTGAATATGAATCCAGGTTTTTTAACTTCGGAGTAACATGACCATTTCATAAATTGATACCCATTTCAATTTATTCATCTGTTAAACTGCATAACATTTATGACCTACATAAGGCTCTCATAAAAACAAAACTTTTATAAAACATCAAATACAATACTCAGTATCTTTGTTCTTCCCTCCTCCTATGTATTTTTGATTACATAGGAGACAGAGGAGCTTCAACACACTGCTACATGTTGGTTTGCTGTAAACAAAACATGTGCCTTCCTCCTGCGCTTTGCCTGACTGACATATTGCTTTGGGGAGCACTGAAGCCCATCGGTTTGGATTAGAGGGTTGGAGAATATAGGAATCAATTTTAAAAGACATATTTAGGGGAAAGTAATCCTTGTTTCTTCCATGAATGGTAATGTTTTGGAGCTATACTGAAATTGGTACGTTCCTGGAGCTGTCCATTGCGAAGTGTAATGACACTGAGCCACACTGAAACTGGAGAATGAAAGCACAATTTATATTAGATCTAGATGGCTCACTTATATTATTAACATTTATTAATATATGTCATGTTCTTGGGAAGGAAAAAATACTTTCATAACATCTTCTGTATGCATAATACTAAAGTTTTTCAAAACTACTTCCCTTGTCTTATCTTTACAATTAATTTCCCAAGTCAATGCGTGTCTCATCATTCTTTGTGCCACATGGCCTAACTGGCCCTGGTCACACAGTGCGGTACTGGTAAAAACAGCTCTAGAGGACCCATCTGCTCAGTTCCATAGCCCAGGGAACCCTTATTTATGCCAGGATACTTTAGGCAGTCTGATGAAGTCTACGGACCCCTTGTCAGAATGATGGGTTTTTTTAAGTGTGTTACTAGATTACATAGAAAATCATCAGATTGACAGTTATCAAAATATTTAAAATGTGATATAATAATGTACTGCTTAATAATGTATTAAATAACAAGTTCTAACTGTGGGTCTAATAAATGCTGTAATTTTGAAGTAGTGATGAGCTTCAATATTTTGAGATATCTGTAACAACTATAATGTAGGATGAAAATATCTGTGATTTCTATCAGTGGTAAAGTTACAGCCTGCCAATATTGCTAGGGTTAATTGCCTGCATTCATAAATAAGAGAGAGGCCAAATTTCAGTTAGATACTAGTGAAAATAAAGAGTAAATTTTTTCCCCATCCAGGCTCACAATTTCCTACAAATTCTGGCCACTGACCCCAGGTGGGTCTCCTGTCAACTCTCATAACAAATTTCACCAATTTATAAGGTAGCCACAGAAATTCTAAGCTGTTTCAATATATGACAAAAAGTTATCCTTAATATCAATGTCAACATCTAAAAATCAAACAAACAAAAAAGCCAGAGAACTCTGTTACAGAAACTCAAAGCTATTATTTCCCTACCTTCACCAATGTTAATATTCCAAATCTTAAGATAAACCTCTAAGATTATTTCAGGAAATAGGAAGTTCTTAAAAACCCGATCTGCTGAAAACATGTATGTTGTTTGGCTTCCAAATCAAAGGAAACAATGACACAGCAGGTGTAATCACATACAAGGATGCTAAAAATCATGAGGAGGGATCATTTGCTTCCACCCCTTCCTGCAAGCTATCCCCCTGCAGGGTACTCTCCCCCGTTGTTTGTGCCCTTCTTACAGGTTAGTGCACTTGTTGCTCGATTGTACATATCGTGTACAGCTCTAGCTAATGCCAAAGTACCCCATGTAGGGAGATCTCAAAGTAGCTCCAAGTTCATTCTTTGTATATCTAAAGATCACAGTTTCCGAAGAACCCAAACATGGATTGACAAGTGTATTGGTGGAGACAACTGGACAAAATACTTGGTATCAGGAGGTTCCCAGAAAATCCATAAGGAACAATTTAATGCATATATAGTCAAGTTCTTTCTCCTCCTAAAAAAATAGGGTTGACCTTCCTGAATTATAATTGAGACATATGCCTACTCTACACACCACACACTGAAGATTTAGTAAGACTTTTGCCAATTACATGACTGTTTAGGAATTTTTGAAGTAATTTCAGTTGCTTTTTTATATACTTTTTTTTAAAAAAATAGGAATATTCTAGAAGATACACTTGAAGAGAAAAAGTTTCTGGCTCTCAAATTCAATTATACATTTTAAGACACAAGTACTAATTTAAGAAAAATCTAAATTAACAAACTCTACCAAATCAATGTCTCCATTCTTCCTCATCAGTTCACAAGGCTTCTCATGTAAGAAGCGAAGACCCTATCAAATCATCAAAAAAAAATTCTGATTTCTCTTTCCTCCCACATATGTAAATCCTGAGTGATTGCATTCCATTCTGAATATCAAAAGCTAAGATAACAAAAAAAAAAGAAAAAAAAACCCACCTCTTATAAGAGCTATAATAGAAAGGAATTTTCTAGAATAGCAAATCATCAAACAGTGAAAAATGACCTTCTATTAGCTATATTTAGATTTTATTAACAATAGCTAGCTGTACAATTACACTGGCAATGTGATTTCAATAACACCAATCTAAAAAAAAAAATTCACTCTTAGATTTTATGTATGGTCATTTATTTTCTTTGGGGATATGCTTACACTTTACAATTCATTCATAAGTAAAACATGGCCCTTATAAAGTTCAGAATGAAGTATGTTACACTCTATGAAATCTGTCTTGAATTTTGTCACCTCAAAGGCTACCCATTTTAAAAAGAGTTCACATCACTTAAAAATGCAAAAAGGGTTCCAGTATCTCCACATTTGATAGTCAGTGTCCAAAAAACATATATAATAAAATGGTGCTGTCATGAGGTTGTGTCCTTCACTACATTTGGAAAGTTGCTGAAAAATTATAAGGTCGTTTCAGTAAATGTAAATGTTGGAGCAACCCAATATTAGACACAAACTTTCAATACAGACATACCTCAGCGATGCTGTGGATTTGGTTTCAGACAGTCATAATAAGCAAATACCACAATAAAGCAAGTCAAATGAATTTTTTGATTTCCCACAGCATATAAAAGTCATGTTCATGTTCTAATCTATTAAACGTGCAATAGCATTATGTCTAAAAAAAAAAAAAACAAGGTACACACCTGAATTTAAAAATACTTTATTGCTAAAAATAATGCTAACCATATCTGAGCTTCCAGTGAGTCATGATGTTTTTGCTGGTGGAAGGTCTTGCTGCTGGCTTCATGCTGATGGCTGCTGACTGATGAGGCTGTTGAAGATTGGGGAGGCTGTTGAAGATTGGGGAGGCTGTGGTGATTTCTTAAAATGAGACAATAAGTCTACCCATCAGTGGATTCTTCCTTTCACAAAAGATTTCTTAGGAGCATGTGATGCTGTTTGATAGCATTTTACCCACAAGAGAACTTCTTTCAAAATTGGAATCAATCCTCTTAAACCCTGCTGCTGCTGCTTTAACAACTAAGTTTATGGAATATTCAAAATCCCTTGTTGTCATTTCAATAATCTTCACAGTAGTAGATTCTATCTCAAAAAGCCATTTTCCTTGCTCATCCGCAAGAAGCAATTTTTCATTGATCTTATCACAAGATCGCAGCAATTCAGTCCCAGCTTCAGGCTCCACTTCTAATTCTGATTCTCTTGCCATTTCCACCGCCTCTGTGGTTACTTCTATCTTGAATCCCCCAAAGTCATCCATGGGCATTGGAATCAACTTCTTCCAAACTCCTACTAAGCCCATGAATCATGAATGTTCATAATGGCATCTAGAATGGTGAATACTTTCCAGAAAATTTTTAATTTATGTTGCCCAGATCCATCAGAGGAATTGCTACCTGTGGCAGCTACAGCCTTACAAAATGTATTTCTTAAATAGTAAGACCTGGAAGTTAAAATGACTCCTTGATCCATGAGCTGCAGAATGGATGCTGTGTCAGCAGGCATGACAACAACATTCATCTTGTTCATCTCCATCAGGGCTCTTGGGTGACTAGGTACATTGTCAGTGAGCAATCATATTGTGAAAGAAATATTTTTTTCAAAAAAAAAAAAGAAATATTTTTTTCTAAGCAGTAGGTCTCAACAGTAGGCTTCAAGTATTCAGTAAACCAGGTTGTAAATAGATTTGCTATAATCGAGGCTTTGTTGTTATATTTAAAGAGCACAGGCAGAATAGATTTAGCATAATTATAAGGGACCTAGGATTTTTGGAATGGTAGATGAACACTGGCTTTAACCAAAAATCAGTAGCTGCATTCTCCCCTAAGAGACTCAGCCTGTTCTTTGAAGCATTGAAGCCAGCACTGACTTCTCTATAGCTACTGAAGTCTGAGACAGCATCCACTTTCAATAGAAGGCTGTTTCATCTACATAGAAAATCTGTTTGTGTAGTCACTTTCATGAATTACCTGAGCTAAATTTTCTGGATAACTTGCTGCAGCTTATATAAGAGCAACCTTATACCTTTATGTTATGGAGACCAAGTCTTTCCTTAAACCTCATGAACCAACCTCTGCTGGCCTCCAACTTTTCTTTTGCAGCTTCTTCATCTCTCACCCCTCATAGAATTGAAGAGAGTTAGGGCCTTGCTCTGGATTAGGCTTTCGCTTAAGGGAATGTTGTGGGTAGTTTTATCCTCTATTCAGGCCACTCAGACTTTCTCCACATTAGCAATAAGACTGTTTCACTTTCTTAGTACTCTTGTATTCACTGGAGTAGCACTTTTCATCTTCTTCAAGAACTTCTCCTTTGAAAGCTGGTCACAACTTGACCAGCTCTTGGCACAAGGGGCCTAGCTTTCAACCTGTGTTGGCTTTGGACATGTCTTCCTCACTAAGCTTAATCATTACTAGCTTTTGACTTAAAATGAGAGATGTGCAATCCTTCCTTTCACTTGAACACTTAGAAGCCATTGCAGGGTTATTAATTGGCCCAATTTCAATATTGTTGGGTCTCTGGAATTAGGGATGCCCAAAGAGAGGGAGAGATGGTGGGAAGGGCCAATCAGTAGAGCAGTCAGAACAAATACAACATTTACATTTAAGCTCACCGTCTTATATGGGTACAATTCATGGCACCCCACTACAATAGTAACATCAAAGGTCACTGATCACAATCACCATAACAAATATAATAATGAATAAATTTGAAATATTGCAAGAATTACCAAAATGTGACACCAAAAAATGAAATGAGCAAATGCTATTGGGAAAATGGTACCAACAGACTTGTTCAATGTAGGGTTGTCACAAACTTTCAGTTTGTAAAAACAAAACAAACCATCCAGCAAACCCTACAAGACTCATCTGTGAAGCACAATGAAGTGCAACAAAAATAAGGCATGCCTATATAGTATAATTGTTCTCTTGGTCTGTAGCCTATTACATAAATACTACCATAATGTTAAATCAACAATGCCATCATTTAAATGTATAAAATATTAAAAAGTTTAAAGATACTCTCAATGAACTGAAAAAAAAATGTCTATTAAAATTCAGCTTGGGTTTAATATGAAAAATGTTAACGTACCAAAAGAATTCTAGCTAAGCAATCATGTATAAACATAGATATTAGCCTGAAATTCAAGACAAGCTGCTGGGTTGAATGATGAGACCATCAACTTGAGTTCTTCAGTTCATTAGCTTAACCACAATCCCAACCTAATATCCATAAAGTCGCAAAGGCAAATGTAATATACCTCCTAAGTTTAGAGAACTACACAAATTTTTCATTATTCACCTCATGAAGGATTTATGTTCAGCATTACTTTAGTGACAGTGAAGAGAGAACCAGAACAGTCCTTGAGGAAGAACTTTTTAAAGAGCACTAAAAGCCTGTTTTTCTTGAGTTCCATGCCACTATATTGAAAGGCAGAACTGCATCTCTTAAAAAACAAAAGCAAAAACCTCTGCAAATTATTCAGTATGCTTCCACCCAGAGATACACCAAAGCAACACTCTATCTTCCTCTACAGACTTGCCCTCCGCTGTCCTTCCTCTACCACATCTACCTAAATGCCCAAATCCTGAACTCTCCTTCCTCCCCAAATCCTCACGCACCAATCACTCACCAGGGATTCCACCTCAGTGTCCCTCTCCCTTCCTCCCTTGCCCCTCAGATCAGCATCCTGATGCCCTTGCTGAGGTAGTGGGTCCACCTCTCCCTGTACAATGTCAGTCACCTGTCCTCTTCTTCACTTCCACAGGCACCGCTGCACCCTTGCAGGGTCTCTGGCCTCTGAGCCCTGTACTTCTAGGTTCATCTACGAGTCACTTCCTGTGGGAGGAGGAAGAGCTCTAACAACAGGTACTTGCTTCTCTGGTAGGATAGGTCCTAACATGAAGAATGTGTTTCAGCTGAATCACCATATCCTCAAAGAAGAGAATCAAAAGAAGGGAACAGAATTCCAAGCTGTGCAGTGGCACTTTAAATGTCAGGGTGGATTTTTAGCTCCCCACTAAATTCCTCACTTCTGGCCTCTGCTATTGTTATTCCATATCATTACTATTCATGATAATGAATAGCCAACAGCAGTATTTTGTTATCAATAACATGACAGGGTACTTTAACATACACAATTATGTATTTAAGCCTTCTCTGGTCCTAGTTACACGGAGCCCAAGAGGTGCCCTACACATTCTATCAGTACATAGTGATTCACTGATATCTAAGTGTGGGTGAGAGAGGAAGCAGCAGAAAGGGATCTAAAGACTGGATGGGCATATAAACTAGCACTGCAAGGAAGAGAGGGAGTGAAAGAAAAGACAGGACAATGTAAAAGGCACAAAGAGATATTCAGGAGATATCCACAGAGAGACCCCAGAAAGTGGGGCTCAATTCATAAGCAATCTCAATTCCTAAGTCTCTGCTCCACTTTGTCCCGCATGATTTCCCAAAAGATGCAGCCCTGTGGAGATCGAGTTTGTTTACACCATCCTGGGGATACTCACTAACTTTTCATCTTGGCCTTTGCTAAACTTGTTGCCTTCAGCTCTTTTCTGGTTCTACCCCTCTGCAGCTTGTTGCCATTAACTAACTACATTCTGTAGAAATGCAGTCTGCACTTTAGAATTCTTTGCAAGCAGTGGGACGGGTCACACTTGGCAATTATCTGTTAGTAAAGGAAAAGATCATTTCCCTTAATAGAGTTTATGCAAAAATTATCCAGAGTGGATTACAAGGGCAAGTATCTACATTGTGATTCTACACATAGCATGGCGTTAGTGATTTTATGTGATCTGAAATGTTTGCTATCGATGAATGAAAGGAGGGGCTCTTCAGAAATTTTGTTTAAGATGCCCATAACATGAACTAAAAATATATTAGAACACACTTTTACCCCGTGACATATATAAGCCACTTTCTCTTGTACTTCCCCCACACATTTTATGACTATCGCATTTGCCCAAAGAAATTTAAATGCCCCAAATGGCAGCATTAGCAGAAACATATAACTCCCCTGAAATACAAAAAATTTGAGTTGGATTAAAAAAATAAACCGACAGAACTTAAATGATAATGGATCTGAAAACTGACATTTAAATACTTCTTCGGCACTTTGCACATAATCATCATGCTTACCATTTCTCTTAAATCTGTCACGGTTTCTCTAAATTTTAAAGCATAAGCTACTGTTTCTGTATGGCAAATGGATTCTGCCCACTCTGATGTCATTACATAAATCCTTATCCGGTGATACCTACCTACCCCCTTGAGAGGCTCTTAATGAAGAGAACAAAACAAACATAATTAATTCTGTATAAGAAAAAGCAGTAAAGAGGAGCTTACATTGCAAAAAGCAGCAAGACTTGCCTCTGAGCTCATGGTTAGCTATGCTGGCCTCTTCATACACTGCCCAGAACCACACAAAATCAGACACAATTAATGGGCACTAAGGAGTTAGAACCAAGCAGTACCTTCGTAAAAGCAGTTACTTTCTAAATCAATAATAATATGCCTTCTTATATACCAAGATGATGTGGCCAGCCCATCTACTGGGAGGCATGTGCTGTGAAGTAATTTTCTCGCAGTGGTGTTGGATATAAGATTTGTCCTGGGGGGATAGACGGCTAGTGACAGGTGCAAGACAACTGGCCAGATCCAGCCATGTGATCTGACTACAGAACAAAGCCGAGATCCTGCTTCTTCTGGAAGAAAACCTTCACCTTGGGCCCCATGAAACCTATGCCTGACTTGGCTAGATAGGCTAAGGCACAAAAACCAACACAAAAGTTTGGAGGGCAATTTTTCTGCCTAACTGAATACCTATTTTCCTATGGATTAATATTTAGAAGAAGCTCACTACAAATTAAATAATTCAAAAGTACACTACATTCAAAAGTATACTATTTGTATACTACAATTAAAATAATTCAAAAGTAAAAAAAAAACCAAAACCTACTTTACTAAGTAATGAAAATGTTGCTATTCAATTTATTTTGTAAAAGTCTTTCTTGTGAATGTAATCATGAAAGTGGTATGGTTAGAAGAATCATATAATTAGCCTAACTTTTTTTTTTCAATACTGTGTTTGTGTGTATGTCTGCACATAAAAGAAACAGATGTTTATTTTTCTGGATAAATACTTGGAATGGAATGCTATCACATGGAATGTTATCAAAATCAAGAGGTTTAGATACAATTTTCCCTAACTATGCAATTTATATGAAATTTTGAAACATATGAATGGTAAGGGGTGCAGAAATTTAGATATATGGAAAAAGACAGAAAGCACTCTCTCTGGTTTAAAGTAAAGCAGAAGAATCAGTCTTACCAGTTGCCATTTATTCAGAGAATAAATTATGAACATTAAATTCCCTTCTTTACTCTTAATTACTCTTAATCCTAAAACAGGACACCTGGTAAAAATGTCTCTGGACCTGTCTGCATAGGGAACTAGATAAACATTCAAGGACCTCTTGGCTCGATGACGTTACAATTTTACAATTCTGTAGATATTCAGAGACAAAAGAGGCCCCCAGAGACAATGCTACACCACAGAAATAAACAGGCATATCCCAGCTTATAGAAAGTAAAAAAAATTTCATACCTAGTAACCTTGTGGATAAGCAGTCTCTTTCAAAACAGTTTCTTTTTTTTTTCCAATTTATTTATTTTCAGAAAAACAGTATTCATTATTTTTTCACCACACCCAGTGCTCCATGCAAGCCGTGCCCTCTATAATACCCACCACCTGGTACCCCAACCTCCCACCCCTCCACCACTTCACTCCCCTCAGATTGTTTTTCAGAGTCCATAGTCTCTCATGGTTCACCACCCCTTCCAATTTACCCAAAAGCACATACCCTCCCCAATGTCCATATCCCTACCCCCCTTCTCCCAACCTCCCCTCCCCCCAGCAACCCACAGTTTGCTTCGTGAGATTAAGAGTCACTTATGGTTTGTCAAAAACAGTTTCTAATTTATCAAAGGAGGGGGAAAAATGAAGGAAAATATATTTAAAAGCACCAAGAACTTAGGAGGGATACCTAAAATTTTGCTAAAACAGAACATTATCTATGCTCATTAACTTGAGATAGGTACTACTGTGATAAAAGATTATCCAAATGGAGAATCTAAAGACTAGATGCATTAAATGAGGTCATTACCTATAATGATAAACTTGGTGAGCGACAGCACCCACGCAATACAAGATTAAAAGGACAAGATGGAGAGACTCAACTTTCCAACTTTTCCCCATAGAAACGGCTATCCCTTAATTTTTCATTTTTCATTCCACAAACGTCTGTTACTACCTTATACCAACTATTGTTGGTAGTTCTTTTCTGACCCTTAGAAAAGAAACAAAAAGCTCATGGTCATAATTTTAGAACAGATCTAAAAGTAGAAATAAAATACACTTGTATGTCTTAGCAAATAAAGCATATTGAAATTAAGATGTATTCTCTGATAAAACATAACATTAAATATCACACTCTACCTTAAAAAGTGTTCTGTGGGTAAATAAACCAAAGCAGAAAGCTATCTCACTTCCTGAAAATCTCCTACTGAACTAAAAATGATGGCAGAAACAGAATTCTAGATACTATACCATAATCTCCTGTTTTAAAATTATGCTATATTCCTTCTCATTTATATTGTGCTATTAATATTTTCTGCAAACAAAAGCCCTATTATTTACCACTGTTTCTCAGTTATTCCATTCATACCCCTGGAGGTGATGCGACTGATAATCTCATCATACCCAAAAGTTGAAGAGATGCCAAACACAAAAGAAGCTTTCTTAACATGGAAGAAAATATTTGACTCGAGGTTTGAGAAAAACATTTCCTATTGGCAAGCAGAAATAAAAAGTGCCTATAAGCAATCTTATTCACTGGAGCTTATTTTAAATAATCTATCATGAAATAGTATTTCAGACTGTTGATAAATGAAAGGTGTATGAAAGGAGAATGCCAATAGCTTCTTTATTTTTCCAAGTTATTAACAGTTAAATGCAGATACTTACTGGATCAATTCCAGAGAAAAGTTACTCAGTTATAACATGACTTTAAGGGATCACAACCAAGATTAAACATGCCAATCCTTCCACTGATTTCTGAGTATGCTTCAGACAGTTTAATCTCTTTAAAGAATCTTTGCTCTTAAGTTGTTCAAAAATTCAAAAGTATGGAGTAGACCACTCTTCTACTACTAAAGGAATTTATATGCCACTTGTAATGGAAAGATTTTTCAGCAATATCTGATTGTGTACATACACACACACACACACACACACACGTTATATGATCTGGAAAAAGCATCTAAAGAAGGTAGATGTCTTTAATAAGGCATTAGGATAAACAAGCACTATAAAGTGCTTGTAAATTTCTAACACGTAATGGGATTAAACATTACTTCTTACTATATAAAGCAATGCTATACTTTGATTTCCTTCTAAAGTCACTTCTATTTTTCTTTCCAAGGGAAATCAGGTTCCATCGATGCCTCAAGTCCTCCAACCCTAATGGCTTTCTTTGTCCTGACTGGAAGCCCCCGGGGCTCTTACTTCCCTCTTCTCCCATTGGTGAAATTCCACCCACCTTTCAAGCCCATTTCAAATCTACCTTCTTATATAGTCTTACACAATATTACTATTGAAATCCATTGTTCCATCTCTATTATTTCACTCTCATTTACTGTTTTGCAACGGACTTTCCAGAGAGTATGCCTTCCATTCTTGTTATCCATGTGTATACACCCTTCTCCTTGAATATACTTCTTTAGATGCCCAACAAAAGGTCTGCCAGATTGAACTGAAAGAAGATTTTTTTAAGATGCTGAAACTGAAGTTAAGGATAGATCTGTGAAATCACCATAAATTACCCTCATTTTAGAAACAAGGCAACAAAATTGGAGCATTTTAATGAATTATATCAGGGATCAAAACTTTTGGGTAATAGAACCAGGACTGAAACCCAGGGGCTGGGGCTCAGAGCCTTGCAGCACAGTGATCAGCAGCTGCCTCTCAAGATAGGAGATGGAATTTCCTCCCTAGAAGTTTTTATCCATACTGGAACTCTTCAAAATTACAAATGCCCTAAACTATAAGCCATTTTTACTCAGTCTCCCAATGAATGACACCAGATGGCAATGGCTTACCATAAATAAAAGAAAAAGGAATCAAGTGAGAATTAAGGAGGTAAAAATTTCTTCAAATTACACAACATTACAAAATTATACACCTACATTCTATAAATTTAAATGAAATAGTCTATATTAGCATACTGTGTTCTCATTATTCATTAAATTTAATCTATAAAAAAGGCAAAATAACACTTTATCTAGACTCTTCTCACTGAAAGGAACTTCTAAGGTCATCTTGCTCTACCCACCACCTTACCGATGAGGAAACTGGGCCCAGAATGTCAACAGCCTCGAGGTCATATTATTATGAAACAAAGGCCAAGATGAGAAGCTGGCCTCCTAATGCTCAGCCTAATTGCTTTTTCCACGATACTGGTGGAATTACGTACCATATTTCTAGAGAAACACTGAAAGTAAGACCTATTAGTTACCTATTTGTCTAAAAGAACCTCATGAATACTTAATCTTTAGTTTAACAACATAAATTTTATGAGGAAACTGAGGCAAAAGTAGCCAATATATTTTGCCCAACTTCTTTTTTTTTTTAAGATTTATTTATTTAAGATAGAGCATGTACATGTGCGAGCAGGGAGAGGGGCAGAGAGACAGGGAGGAGAGAATCTCAAGCAGACTCAGAGCTGAGTGTGCCCCAACATGGGGCACGATTTCACAACCCTGAGATCACCATCTAAACCGAAATCAAGAGTCAGACACTTAACCAAATGCGTCACCCAGGTGCCCGATTCTGTCCAACTTTTAAGATTATTTTCAACAAGTTCAATGAAAATACCCCCTTAAAAAAATAAAAAAATATGAAGATATGAAGAAAATTCATCACAATAACCAACAGAGCATCTCTGTAGAAGCAGACTCCCTTTCTTTGGTAATCATCTAAGCTTTCTTAGATTCTCCACATTTCCTGCAAATACTGTTATAAAACATATCTGATTATAAACATAATTTCCTCCACCTTTAACTGCATCTAAAACAAGACAAATATCCCCTAATTAGATCCTAGTGAAGTTGTCTTTTATAAGAAACAGAGATTAATGAGCCAAATGAAAAATTAAGTATGTTGACATGTGTCTATTGTATAAAATAATTTTAACATCAGGGAAGTAGGAAAGAACTGTACACTCAATTTTAGCTTGCTTTTCAGACAAATACAATATACATTTAATTTCTACTTGGGTCTAGAAGTTTCCATGTGCAAGATTAATCAATAAAACTGCAAAACTTAAAAATGTTGACAAGATGATTCTATCAAGAAAGTATCTACTTCTTTCTGGCATCTCTATTTTAATATCATGAGCAAACAATCCTTTCAAATACATAATACTTCCAAGACTTTTCTCGCATTTTAAGTTTCAAAAGGGACACACCCCATAGTTGAAAGGCAGAACTCCACACCCTTCATTTCCCTCTACCTCTTTTCAATTCAGCAGCAGCCGCACAAATTCCAACACAAGGGGTAGGCAACTTTGTAATGTCAGAAGTAAAGCAGGCACATTAAAACTAGAATCTGAAACCAAAAATATTCTAGGACAACAGGAAGTAAAACCATGATAACAAAGAAAAGTAGCAAAACACCAATACAGAATTAATTTTTAAAGTCACATAGTATTAAGTGTTTTGAATTCAACTCCGTTCACACTTCTCTACTCAAGTTATTTTCATTACCAAGAGAGGACACTGTTCTGTTAAAAATTAAAAGTATTAAAGTTATTCTGTTTATTTCAGCAGAAAGTTACCCAAGGCTAGGAGTGAGGGAGAAAAAAAATGGGCCGTTTGGGCCCTTTTTCCCTAACGACAACAACTGTTTTTCTATCTTATGATAGAGGAAACTCTTCAGTATGGAAGGAGAAAGCAAATAAAAGGAAGAACTGTAATTCTTGAGCCTGTGCCAGTTTACAGTATTTAAAAAAAAGAATCTGCGCCACAGCTTGGCGGTCGGCCATATTTACAGTAAGCTATCTAGAGTTTTGCCCGACAGGAAGAACAAAGGACTCAGTGTAGTGCTGCTGGTTTTGTGTGCTTCAAATATTGTACAGAGTAGGAATGCAGCCCCACATGCAACAGACCCTTTGCTTTCTGCAGCTCTCTCTCCTCAAGGACTCTCAAAATGTGGTCAGAGTCTATAAAAGGGCAAGAGAAGGCTTACCACTCTAAGAGTTTCAGCTTAAACTTCAAATAACCATTTTCTTTCACTTTTAAAAAATGCAACTTCTCTATTAATTTAGCTTGAACTTTAAAATTTCAAAAGCTTAAAAGCATATGATGTTTAACAATATAGGTAATTCTATCTTCCAAGAATAGCTAAACCTGAAAAAGAGCCCGGACTACAATTTTCTTGGTGAGATTTAATATATATTCCTTCCATTATGTTATTAGAAATTTTAAGCAAATAACTGGAATAAGTAACACCAGGAAAATTATGTTAGGGACTCAATTACTATTTTAATATAGTACATTCCTGGTCTATTTCCAGAAATAAATAAAAAATTAAAGGTATAATTTTATGACCGTAGTATTTAAATCAACAACCAAAACTCTTTTCCCTCAAAGTTATACTTCTCTTGAAACTCTGTCCAATAGTATAAATTCAAATTTAAGGATGTTGAAATTTCGATTTAATTATATATACCTGGGTTTACATATTTGCCAAGGTCAAAACTTTTTTTGTTCTAAGCAGACACAAAAGACAACACATTTCTGATTTAACTTTCAGTTTTCTCAATGACATTTTGTTTTAGTGGGGAAGGAAGACAAGAGAAAGGTACATAAGTATAATACAGAGACTATTAATGAAGTTTGCTAAAGAGAAAAGATAAAGAAGGCATGAGGGGATATGAGTTGGTGGGGAGGGAAGAAGACTATAAAATTTTGGGTAAGAAGTCGTGGAAGGTTGTTGGGAAACTGAATTTGTAGCCCGTACCTGTATGGGAGAATGATAACTAGCCTGGGAATATCACAAAGAGCACTTCAGCCACTGTGACCAGCAAAGGATGGGGTTTCTGATGGAATATATATGTATCCTCAAATATTGTGAAGCTCTTCTCACAGGTGGGGGGGGCAAAAAGATAGTTTCATTTAAACATAGATGTTGTCCACAAAACGAGAAAAGGGCTGGTGCTGGGTCAGAAGGAACAGCAGCAGCTAGAAAGAATTTAAAAGGAGAGAAGGTAAGGAAGGAGTAGATGAGTAAGGGAGAAGCAAAGCTAGAGACACTGAGACTGATGTTGAGAGAAAAGTTAGTGCCCTAAATATTAGTACTTATTAATAACAGCTGGACATCAGACATTTGTAAAGAGTCTATAAACTGCGGCCACCTGGAAGAGGCTTCTCCTGAGAGTCTGGGTAGCTAGGCAGAAGAATCACTGAGACAGTGACAGATGCTTCTAGTTTACTTAGATTTTGTTTTTGAGGTTGCCTTTGTTTTGTTTTGTTTCCTTCCCTGTGGGAAAAAATGAGGAAGTGAACTTCTCTGGGATCCAGGCTGTGGAGCCTTCCAGTGCCCAAGAGACAGCAGGAGGGAGGAATGGGTACACAGTGCAAATACAGACCATGTAGGCATGGCATCTAAAGCCATTTCATAGCGTTACAGGACTCGGGTGCAAAGACACACCAGATATGTGGGGTAAAGGACAGACTGACAACCAGAGGAACTCTTCAAATAGTCTACTGTCCGTACAACTGCTGGGTCCTTGATACTGGCCATGGAAGTGGTTAGAGGAGAAATCACGAGTATGAACTAGAAAGATGCAATTTCTCTCCAATCTGGGTGCTTGGGGGCTCCCTTGAAAGAAAAAAGACAACAGTAAGAAAACACTAGTAGCTTTCAGAGCAGCAAAAACTTTTAACTCATTAGTAACACTGTTGGCAAAAGTGTGAAACAAGGAGGAGTCTCATACACTGCTGATAGGACTATAAATTGTAGAAGAACCTGGGAACAACTAGGGGAAAAAAGATATGCATCTTCCATGCCCTGTCAATTTCATTTATAGGAATATACTCAGAAAAATTGTTGTGCCATGGTACATTTGCACAAGGAAACATAAAAGTATTCAGTGTGCTATGCTTTGAAATAAAGAAAAATTTCAAAGAATTTTCATCAAAAGGAAACAAATCGTGTTCATTATAGAATATTATATAGCAATGAAGATAAATTCACCGAATCAACCATGTAAGAAAAAAAAAAAGGATGAACAAAGCAAGCTACAAAATAATTTACAGCATATTACACAAAAATTAAAAGCTGGAAAACAACACTAGAGAGATTAAACAGCTAATAAAATAAAATGAAAAAAAAGGATTAAGAATATTTATCTCAATTCAATCGTGTAGCCAAATTTAACTCTACAGAAAATCTAGATACTTCTTTCAGAGTATGCATGTTATTTTATAATAGTTCTTATTTAAGAATCCATTTTAAGAATGTGAGCCAAGTATTCTTTATGACAGAAATTCTCAAACAGAAGTGGTTAGGAATTCATCAATGATCCTCCTCCCCACCTCCCCCTGGGGAAGAGAGGGAAGGATTCAAACCCTGGTGCGCATATGGGTGGAGCAGAACGCACAGTGTAGCAGCAACAGCTGTAGAAAGTTCACCCTCTTTCCCAATGTTCCACATCTGACAAACTGGGCTGTCCCTGCTTTGAGAGACAAGATCTGGGAGAAGTACCGAGAAGGTATGAGGAGAGCTACTAGGTGGGATTTTCAAAGGAGTCTAAGAAATCATCACTTTATAAGGACTAGTTAAGCTTCTACTCAGAAACAAGAGCTGATAAGAGGTAAAGGACCAATTCTGAATTAAAAGAAAAATTTTACAGTAGCCGCCCATATTATTTACTGAATAAGCAACGTTGATTTTCTAATGATGCCAGTGATAAAAGGAAAGATGAGTGAAAAGTTCAGAGAATTTAAAAATTTACTTCAATAACTTAAAGATATTGGGAAGCAGGATGACCTCAAACATAGACTCTGTATTTATTCTTCCTCATAGATGCTCCCTTATTAAGTCCATATTTCAGTAAGAATATTCTTTAATACCAATAATACCCTATTTTCACCTAATTTGGACAACATTAAGAATTACATGAAAACGTTCACAAAAATAGATAATTTTTTTCATTACTCAAAAACAGACATACAGGAAAGTTAGACAATCAAAAATGTAGTGATTTTGGGTAAATATGATGCCAGTGGCACTACACATGCACATAGTCTTTTTTTCCTTGTTTATTGAAATATAATTCATATACCACACAATGCATGTTTTTAAAATATATGCTTCAGTGATTTTTAATACATTCACCAAAGTTACAGGACTTACCATCACTTCTAATTCAAAATCTTTTTATCCACCCCAAAAGACACTGTACCCATTAACAGTCATGTGTCATTCCTCCCCGTCTCTAGCCCCTAACAACTATTAATCTATGTTCTATGCCTGTAAATCTGCCTAGTCTGGACACTTTCATAAATAAATGGAACCAGACAGCATGTGGCCTTTGGTGTCTTGGCCTCTTTCATTTGGCAAAATGCTTTCAAATTTCTTAAGTTGTAGCATGTAGCAGCTCGTTTCTTTTGTGACTCAATAATATTCGACTGTATAGCTATACCACATTTTGATTACCCATTAGTCAGTTGCTGGACCTTTAGGCTGACTTTTTTGGCTATTATGAAACAATGCTTCTGGGAACATTCATGTACAAGTTTTTGTGTGAACATATATTTTCAGTTCTCTTGGAAGTTCTGGGTCATACGGTAATTGTATGTTATTAACCTTTTGAGAAACTACTTTTTTTAAGGTATTATTTTTCTGAGAGACAGTGAGCACAAGCAGTGGGGAGAGGCAGAGGGAGAGGCAGACTCCCCACTGAGCAGGAAGTCCGACTTGGGGCTTGATCCCAGGGCCCAGGGACCATGACCCAAGCTGAAGGCAGATGCTTAACTGACTGAGCCACCCAGGCGCCCTTGCCAGACTACTTTCCAAAGCACTGGTACCATCTTACATTCCTACTAGAAATGCATGAGAGTTCCAATTTTACAACATTCTCACCAACACTTGGCATTGACTGTCTGACTACAGCCATCTTGGTAGGCATGAGTGGTATCTCCGTATTGTCTTGATTTGCTCTTCCCTTATTACTAACGATGCTGAACATCTCCACAGTATGCAAACTTTCCCAATAGTTTTCCATATAGTTTAGATTGATCTAACAAATCTATTAACAATAATGATGAATAATTTTTCAATTCTTATATAATTTTTACATCAGACCTCACTAAGGAGACTTACATACAACCAGTGAATGTTTATTTTGTGAATGAAAAAACTATTAGAAGATGATAAAAAATGTATCTTTAAAAAATTATATATGCTGACATAAGATTTGATACATTTATATACTCATAATACAAACACTTTGTCCTTCAGCAAACATGTTTGATCAAAGGAAAGTTCAGGAAAGAATGAAGTTTGTAAAAAGCAGTTCAATATCTTCCAGCAAAAGAGTAAATGGTGGTAGGTGAGCTAGTCCCATTGTTCAAATGCCATTTATTGTTTCTCCAGAAAAATGTAATGATTCTCAATAATCACTGCAAGTTTCATCACTTGTTAGTTTCTAAACTGCTTTATAATTTACTTCTGTGACCTTTCCACAGACTAAAATAAAATATTAAATTATATTCAGAAACAGTACTAAGTACTAGAAAGTATATTTTGTCATATGACAAAATATATTATTGCCCACACTCATGACCTATAAACCCCTGTACAATGAAAAGTTAGTAGGGAAACCAATGCTTAAAACATGGAAAATGCAATCAAAATGTTCCTATTTCAAAAAACATAAAACAAGGAACTGAAAGCTCAAAGTACAACTGATAGTAACAGTTTACTCACTCCGGTTATGATCACTTTTTAACTCATTCAGGAAATGCCTGCATAATCATTTAGTAAATGACACCATAATGTTTTCCACTGAAAGTACCAAACCCAGAGAACTCCATGAACATTTTGTGTGTGTGTGTGTTCTAGATATTCTGGTCTAACCACTATGGCACCTCCCACTATGCTTTCTACTTTCAACCCCAAATATCTGTCTCCCTGTCCGGAATTGCCCCTTGTCCAGTTTTCTTTCCCTCATCATGCAATCTGCCCAGATCCAATACCAGCTTTCTACGTGATAGAAAGATGGTCCTGACTGTTCCTCCCACTGAGTAGCTACATTAACTATCAGTGGGGGCAATTAAATCCACAGATGGGTAAAAGGAGCTTGATTCTGAGGTATCAAAGATGACACCCAGGTTTTTAGTGTGGCTGACTGTGTAGACGGTCACATCCTTTTCCACATAAACCTTTATGAAGGTATGAGTCAAATCAAAGAAAAAAATCTTCAAATTACAAAGCACAAAAGTAATTGCAATCCTTTCTGGATCTCTAAATTAGTTAGTTAGTACCTATTCTACGTCCTCCTAACTGGACTTCGACCTAGGTGCTAAGGATAAAGATAAGATGGTCCATGAACTAAATATTTAATATTAATAAAGCACTTATTATAACAGTTGCTTCACTTCTACATCTTCACAGAAGACCCTACTACCGTGCCCGCTGCATAGAGCAAACAAAGTCAGGACTTAAGTGGTTTGCCCCAGCTCGTGAACCAACCAATACACAGGCCAAGGTCAAAAGACAGATCTTTCCAAGCCCATAACCACCCAGCCTCAGTGCTTCAAGCAGCTCTATCAGTGAAGTGTGTATGAAAGGTACAGAATATATATTATACAGATGCAATCATTATGCATTTATAGCATATAAAAATAATGTCTATAATTTCCAGAACATTATACATTAAATAAGCCAGTCTGGGTATTTTATTTCTAATTTTTAACATCATCTATCTCTTTTTAAAATATGCTACAATGGGCGCCTGGGTGGCTCAGTTGTTACGCGTCTACCTTCGGCTCAAGTCATGATCCTGGGTCCCGGAATGGAGCCCCACATCGGGCTCCTTGCTCAATGGGAAGCCTGCTTCTCCCTCTCCCATTCCCCCTGTTGTGTTCCCTTTCTTGCTGTCTCTCTGTCAAATAAATAAATAAAATCTTTAAAAAAATATGCTACGAATGGCAATAATCCTAGAGTTTTTACAACATAACCTCTTTACAGGTAACTAACTTCCTACTGCCAACCAAAAGATCTACAATGGAAAAAAGAGTAAAAGCCACTCTAAGTAATTTTAAAAGAACAACACGGGTTAAGATCTCCTAAATAAAGTAAGAATGCACATAAAACAGTGAAACAATATTACCCCTTCTCTCCAACAAAAGACACCTGCTCCCACTCATATGCTTTAAAAAAAATGTGAAAGTCTTCATTTACTCGAGATAGTATGTTCAAATCTAGTTTGTAACCACAATTCACTTACCCAAAGTGTAAATTAGACAACCTATAAATTAGACAATCAGTAAACATACTCAGAATATTCTCAAAAATAAACTGTAACAAGAGTTAAATTATTCACAACCTGATTATTTTAATATATAAGAACTTAGAGAGTAGCATAAAATATTGTCATGCTGTATGTTTCATTATACTGTATAAAAGTGGTTATAATAATAGGAACTAGAGCAGTAATTCTGAATGATTTTCTAGAATTTCTTTTCTGAGCTGAGGAAAACCAAGCCTTAGGGCAATAAGGACAGTGATGTATCTACGATAGCAAGAGGCATGTTAACTTCATGTAAATCAAGACAATTTAGTTATAATTTTCTTATACTCCAGGTTGTAGTAGCCTGAAATTCTAGTAGATCTTTGTTTTTTTTAGAATCATTTCATACTTTTGCCTTTGGTTAACAATTATGGGTTTTCTATATTTTGAATGTATCTGAAATAAAACATGACAGCTTTGCCACAATTTTATGAAGTTTTATAAATGTTAAACAACAGCTGTTTGACTAGGGATTTACCATACCAAAATGTAAACGAACATCACCAGTGCAAAGGGCCTAAGTATACAACTTTAACACCATAAGCCAGACAGTTTGACTTCACAGAGTCTATAAATAAGCACCTTTTAAAGCTGAATGACAGCAATAAGGAAATAGATGCTCAATAAAATGACAGAAGTATTTTTTTTGTCTTATGAAACAAGATTCATTAGAAATTTCTGGAAAGGAAAAACATTTTATGTAGACTACATTTGGTATCCATTGTTTTGCCATATTCAAAACAGGATTCAAATGATCATGTATGATAATTCAGGTTTTCTATTACCAAAAATATTAAAAATGTTAAAAAAAATCTTCTATATATAATAATAGAAGCTAAAACTTCTTACAACAATATATGAATATTTGTAGTCATTTTATTTCTTATTCTTATACTTCAGTTTCCTATATGCTGTAAATCTTTGTATCTATTTAAAAGCACACTTGGGGCACCTGGGTGGCTCATTCAGTTAAGTGTCCTACTCTTTTGATTTTGGTATTCACGATCTCAAGGTTGTGAGATGGCACCCCACGCTGGGATCCACGCTCAGCATGGACTCTGCTTAGATTCTGTTCCTCTGTCTCTCTTCCCCACCCACCGCCTGCACTCTCTTCCTCTTAAAAAAGAAATAATAATTACAAATAAATAAATAAAAGTACACTGGATTTTCCTTGTAAGAAAATATGAGAATTGTATCACTAGTGGTTTTTTTTTTCTAAATGTTACTGACAAAGAAAAAAAAAAGGCGTACTATACAATATGGTGCAATCAACTGAGCTTTTTTGTAATTCAAACTGTATACAAAGAACCTACTAATATTATGCACGTCAACACCACGTGGTTTTGAACTCACTACTCAAGTCCAAAATTCAGTACACACTCTAAACAAGAAACAGTATTTGCTAAATTTAATTCCCCAATTGGGTAGAATAAGTTTTCCTATTCTATTTGGTGAAAACTACAGATTTTTTCCAATGCTTTTTACCAAATTTTAGCCATAATGTTTTACTATCTGTTCTTCATAAGATATAATGTAAATGGAGAACTTGTAAATTAATTTAATGAAACATTTCATTGCCTTTTACGGTTTCTTCTTGAAATTGGTCATAAGAACACCCGTAATGAGGCATATTGGTAACCAGTCTGCAACTTCAGGTCCTGTAATAACTAAAAAGGAAGACCAAATAGTGACAAAAGCCATCAGGGCAAAATCTGTTCCACTCTCCTCGGGAAGCATGATCTCCCTGGATACCACTTTCCGGAAGACAGAAAGGAGATCCTAGATCTTCCTGTGTTCATTTTATCAAAACGGAGGCACATTCCTCTGGTGTTTATGGGCCTTCAGAGGTTAGCCCACACATAAGTATGAATATGACATGGATTCACAAGCCTGCATCATAACCCCGCAGATCCTCCTACAGGACAGCAACACTGAGGCTGCCAAAGGCAGGATCTGAGAAATAAGCTACCACCTAATGAATGGACAAATTCCCGGGAGAACAGATTTATCCTATCACCATTATATAACAGGAAGAAGCCCTATGCATCACGCAGCTTGTGCTAAAATGCTTAGTGATCTCATTCCTACCATAACAAATTATCTGCCAGAAAAGACCTTCAAGGTCAACCCTGGCAACAATTAAAAAATAATGAAAAGCATTCATCCCTAAGGCAGAGTTAGAATGTTTTAGTTTGAAGCAATGTGCTGTATATTTTATTAGCTATAACTTGTTTAATTATTCATTGAAACTCTTCTTATATTCCATACAGAAACCTCAGGTTGCTCAGATTTCTATCTGAAATCCTTTCTCCCCACCCCCCTTATTCAAGGGCAAATGCCTTAAGAACCCACATTTCTATCCATTATTTTCAAATGGACACAAAGATGTATTTGTTTAAGATAAAATACTAAATTAGAGCCAGCAAGATAACAGAGTGAGAAAGAGGGGAGCAGGGACAGAGAGGAAAAGACAGAGAGACAGATACACTATTTCATCATCCTAAATCATGTAAACCTCTCACAAGCCTTTCCACAGGGATCCTCCTTCTGCACCTCAACAGAACTCTCCCTCCGAGAATTCCACTATGTTCTATGTACTCCTCTGGTGTTCTCAGCGTCCAGGACTCCCTGCAGCCTGAAGGCCTGACTGAAGCATTGCTAGAGCAACTTCCAGAAACATCTGTGTGGCATCCCATCAGTAAGGCCACCGCTTCCTGGCACCTGCCGCCACATTCTGGCACCTGCTGCCCCTAAGGAGAGAGCTACTGGCATTGGCCTCTTTCAGATGCATGGGTGCACGGCAGGTGCTCTCTGCTGGAGGAGCACACAGGGGTGTGCAGGAGCTTGAGGGCAGCTCTGCCCTCCAACGCCAACACAAACGGAGGAATGCTGTTGGTGTCTGCAAGCCTGAAACCACCGCGACGGACATGTGGGAAGAAGTGCTCCTCACTCACATGAAATGGAGGAATTCCCTCCCTCCTCTCTACAGCCCTGAACATGAGAGTCCAAAAACAAAACAAAAATAAAAAATCATACTTTAACACCAAACAGGGTCATTTGCATGTGTGGTCTTAGGTCCAAGCCACAGGTGAGTCTCAAAAGAGTGAGATGCCTGAAAAACAGCATACCTTAGAGCTTTCCATACAAATTTAAGGCTTTTATGAGTAACCTGATG
This sequence comes from Neogale vison, assembly GCF_020171115.1. NCBI lineage: Eukaryota > Metazoa > Chordata > Mammalia > Carnivora > Mustelidae > Neogale > Neogale vison. The sequence continues at coordinate 144,852,162 of NC_058101.1, read as the reverse complement.
GCAATTTTTCATAAAAGTGACCACCAACACTATATATACTTAACTTCACATATGGTAATGTAAAAGAGCTAGATTTGGAGATAAACTGAATAAACGGTAAGCCAAAGACCCAGATAATCAGAACATCTTATACCTTAGATGAATCACAGTGACCAGTTAGTTGAACTCCCTCATTTTAAAGGTGAAGGGAGGAAACCCTTCTGCCAAGAAGAGTGCAGTGATTTGTTAGGTTGACAAGTCACCCATCAGCAGATTCAGGGCCCCTAACACCAGGTCTGTAGCATTTCTACTGCAGGACCAATCGCTGTAATTTGAGAACTCCCTGGGGTCAATTTCAAACGGAAGGACTACAGAATGCTAACTTCTTTTTTTACTCTATTATTCCTTAGAGCTTTGCCTTGTTCCTAAATCGATGATTAAAAAAACAAAAACAAAACCCCCACAACCATACTTCTCCCACATCTGCCATTTTCCTGGGCTTTGTTTTGGGTCTCTGCCAGGAAAATCTCTGCACACAGGTGGGGCAGATTCTTCTACCTACCTCTACCTACCTACTCCAGTTTTACCCCCCACCCCCCAGGCCCTTATTCTTAGTGACACAAACCTGTTTTGTGCACAGCAGTGGTTCCCAGCTAACAAAACCCATATCCCAACCTCCAGCTCAGCCACGGATGGCAAAGAGTCTTAGCTCTGGCCAAGGACACATAAGCAGAAGGCACCACTTGGGGTTGCCAGGAAAGCTCTTTAAAGGGAGTAGATTTGACTGGTTTGTGCCTTTGGCTTCTTGCCTTTCATCTTCTTTGTTCCTCGGAAGATCCTGGAGGTCCAGCAGCCACACAGTCATCATGAGGCAGCAAGCATGAGGATGAAAGCTGGACAGCCAAAAGGAGGGCCAAACAGGTCAGAGAGATCCTCAGATCTGATGATGCTGGAAAGCTAGAGCTACCTGCCTCAGGCTGCCTTATCTAGACTACAGGGGGAAAAAAAAAGTGTTTTGGTTAAGCCACTGTGGTTTCAGTTTTCTGTTACATACAGCTGAAATTATTGCTGATTCATGTATCAGGTATTGATGGATGTCACCATGAACAAGAAAAAGAAAATCACAATTGTATATTTTTAATTGCATACTTCAATTTTTTTATGGAAGCATGTTTAGTCCAACCACTGACTGAATGCTAATTTATCTGGACTAACATGTGATAACATTGCTGGGGGGCGCGGTGCTTGGAAGGGATATCAATATGTCCCACTGTCAAAAACATACTCATCTGATGTATGAAGTGTTAAAAATGGTTGTATCCCGGGGCGCCTGGGTGGCTCAGTGGATTAAGCCACTGCCTTCGGCTCAGGTCATGATCTCGGGGTCCTGGGGTCCTGGGATCGAGTCCCGCATCGGGCTCTCTGCTCAGCGGGGAGCCTGCTTCCCTCTCTCTCTCTCTACCTGCTTCTCTGCCTACTTGTGATCTCTATCTGTCAAATAAATAAATAAAATCTTTAAAAAAAAAAAAAAAAAAGGTCGTATCCCAGGAAAAGTTGATGTAAATCGTATCAGTAACTTGTGGTAAGTTCTAAGAATCTAAGAGTGACAGCAACATCTTCTATGTGAATTCCTCCTCCTCACAAGAATGTGTTTTTATTCTAAATAGCTGATGTCTCAATATCTTAATTCTTATATTTAGAGCAAGCAGTATTATCCAAGTTGTACAAAGAACATCTAGGTAACCGTTATCCAAGTTGTACAAAGAACATCTAGGTAACCGGTAACTGATTTCCTCATCAAATACTTTGTAGCCAGAAACAGCACATGAACAAACTAGTGAGAATCTTGCCACGTACACTGCATTTCTGATAAGTCATTTTAGTTTCTATATCCCGATTCATTCCCAAGACCACCCAAGAATTCTGAACTGTTACTACCTCTGCCAGTCATACTCATTTTTATTCTTGTCTCATTTGCAGATTCTAATAAGCTGAAATGAGAAAATGGCTCCAGAAAATAATTTATATGCTACAGTAGCTTTCTTTATTTTTCTCTAAATATTAGGTAGTAAATAAAAAGTCCAATATGTTAGAACAAAACGAAGTATGTGAGGGTGAATCAACCTCTTCTAAATTTTAAATTCACAAATTTTACTCTTCAAAAAGTCTATTTATATCACACCATGACTTCACATAAGAAACTATCAGCCATCAACACCAATTTCAACATATAAAACCAGACATAAAATGACAAAATGCTTAGATATAATTAGGAAAACGCTGAGCAGTCATTTATTTGGAAATAATAAACCCATCTCTCTCTCTCTCTCTTTTGATTTTATTTATTTGAGAGAGAGAGAGAGAGCATGCAAGCAGGAAGAGAAGCAGAGGGGGAGGGACAAGCACTGAGTGTGGAGCCCTCGGTGGGGCTCAATCTCACCATCCTGAGATCATGACCTGAGCCAAAATCAAAAATTGGATGTTTAACTTACTAGCCACCCAGGCGCCCCCAAACAGACCAGTTTCTTAAAAATGCTTATCATTTAGCCACCATCTTGCCCACATACCGATACAGGTGTCATAAGTGGAACTAGTCAGGATCACTCTGAACTGAAAGGCACTCTTGAGTCACAGGAGTGTAGAAGACCCAGCCAAGAAAGAGGTGTTTCTCTGACTCCCCCGCAGATGAGCCAACCTCAGACAAGGGACCTGGGTGGCGTACATCTGTGGCTAGCCGGTTGGAAAGGGGAATATTCAATCATAGACACTGCCTCTGCAGGCCACCTTACAGCATACTGGTTTAGAGGGCAAGGCTTTGCCTGGCTACTATAGCATCATTACCTCATGCTACATGTCAGTATTTTAAAGATATACGTTATTCCTCAACTGATTCAATGTTCAACAATAAGGTCTTTCATCTAAGATTTCCACTTTCATTTACCAAAGCATTATACATGGCTCTTCCTAAGGCTTCAGAAAAGCCTGTCCCAGCCACACCTCCAAGCCTTTGAAGCATTTTAACCTGCACTCAACAGCAACGAGGGGCCTGGCCACATCTTGCAGAAAAAGCAAAGCTCCAGGTAAAAAAGGGTTCACTGCAGAGAGATTTTCGTCTCTGTGTATACGAAGAGGACGGCAGGTGCTCTGCCATGAACCTGCAGTGCACAGATAAAAGGTGATTCAGCGGCAGAATTTAATAGATAGGTTCCCAATGTAAATGTACTATTTACAAATGTAGTAAACGTCCCCATCCTTCCTCTTTACAGTATATTTTAAAAATACATAGATTTGTAGTTTTAGAAGTCTTCTTGTCCTGTGCTCTTTTCTCTCCCCATTTACATTCTAGTACTACTTCTGTAAAATATGAGGCTTTGTTCTCTTTGTAATTACAGGAAAAAGTCCTCATTAAGAGAGGGTGCCAGTTTAACTTTTAGTATGTTAATCTATGTAGATAAGAATTTTTACAAACTAAACTATATAAAAAATATTTTCTTTGGGCTGTGAGAGATAGATCTTGCCTCTTCATGCATTTCATAATAACTATACTAAGATAATCAAGTCTTACATATATATTATTTCATTTAAATATACAGAAGCATTCTGTTGGTTATTACTACAACAAAATACTGAGGACAAAAATACTAAAAGGATAAAGGATATTGCTAGGAAAAAAAGCCTAGATTCAGAAATTACTGCTTAATATTAAAAACGAATTGAGAATTTTAAACTACAAAGAACATAACAATATTTTTTAAAAAGTTTCACCTGCACAGCTTAAGCCACCAGGGAAACCCAAGTTATAACCTTAAGATACTACTGCACACATACTAGAATGCTCAAAATCTAGACTGCTGACAATACTAAAATGCCAGTGAGGACGGGGAGCAACGGGAACTCTCATTCGCTGCTGGTGGGAATGCAAAGAGGTACATGGCCCCCTTGGAAGACCATTAGGTAACTCCTTAGAAAAGTAAGTGTACTCTTGGGCACCTGGGTGGCTCAGTGGGGTAAGCCTCTGCTTTCAGCTCAGGTCATGGTCTCAGGGTTCTGGGATCAAGTACCGCATCCAGCTCTCTGCTCAGCAGGAAGCCTGCTTCCTCTGTCTCTGCCTGCCTCTCTGCCTACTTGTGATCTCTCTCCCTCTGTGTCAAATAAATAAAATAAAAATCAAGTTAAAAAAAAAAAAAAACAAAACTAGGGCACCTGGGTGGCTCAATTGGTTGGGCAACTGCCTTTGGCTCAGGTCATGATCCCGGAATCCTGGGATTGAGTCCCACATGCGGCTCCCAGCTCCACAGGGATTCTGCTTCTCCCTCTGACCTTCTCTCCTCTCATGCTCTCTCTCACATAAATAAATAAAATCTTAAAAAAAAACAACAACAACAAAAAAACTAAACACACTCTTAGCTCGCAATCACACTCTTTAGCAGTCACCTAAATAAATGCAAAACTCGTATCTACACACAAACCTGCACACAGATATTTATAGCAGCTTTATTCACAACTGCAAAAACTTGGACGTGACCAAGATGTGTTTCAGTAGGTGAACGGATAAACTGTGGTACATTGGGACAAGAGATTATTATTCTGCGCTAGAAGAAATGAGCTATCAAGCCATAAAAAGACATGGAGGAGTTTTAAATGTACAATAAGGGAGAAAAGACAATCTAGAAAAGGCTATCTACCGTCTGATTCTAACTACAAGACATTCTGGAAAAGGCAAAAATATGGAGACAGTGCAAAGACTGGTGGTTGCCGGGGCTGGTACAGGTGAGCAAGGGATGGATAGGCAGAGGAGAGAAAATGCTGGAGGCAGTGAGGTGCTCTGAATGGTATGATAATGGTAGATAAATGTTATTATACATTTGCCCAAACTCACAGAATGTGTAAGACCAACTTTAAACTCTAGTGTAGACTATGGACTCGGATAATGACGTGTCAGTGTAGGTTCCTCTTCTAAACAAATTACCATTCTGGTGAATGGTACTGGTAATATGTGAGATTATGCATGTGTAGGGAAGTCTCTGTACCATCCCTTTAATTTTGCTGTGAACCTAAAACTACTCTTTAAAAAGTCTTCAAAAATTCACTTGTAACACTATGCCTGAATTTTTAAAATCATTACCTTTTACACAGGCAAATTTAAGAATGTGTAATGTAACGGTTCATGCTGTTTGTGGATACATAGGAATGTGGTAAAAGTAGAACACATGTACTAGAATGGAGCACACCAACATGGACATATCTGGGGAAGGAGTAAAGGAAATGTAATTAGGAACCCTTCAATGACGCATTACTTAAAAAAAAAAAAAAAAAAAAAAAAGAGGCAGGGAGGTCAGCAGTAATGTTTAATTAAAATACTGACAATTAAATCAGAGATAAATGCACGGATGTTTGTTAGTATGTTCAATTATTTTCTTGTCTTTTCTACATTAAAACAAAAACAAAAACAAAACAACAACAAATTCCTGGGGTGGAATTACAACATTCTCAGATGAAAACAGGACTAAATGGGATGTGGAGTTAGGTAAGAAGCGTCAGGCTTGGTAAGAGTTGGAGTGGCAGAGATTGTACGCAGAAGGATCACCTGAAAAGAGGACAAGGTAGGATAGTCTGGCGAGACAGTACACTGCAGGCACTGTGTGAATGGAAAACACAACAAGGTCTTATTCAAGTAGATGCTGTTTACTTGGTGATGTGTGACCCCAGAATTCAGTGCTTTATATATCAGCTTACTATGGGCCAAATAAAAAAGATGCTCGATTTGTTGCATAAAACAAAACCTTAAATACAGAGGAAACCACTAAAATAATGTAGGAACAACAATCTTGAACAAAGATTTGGCAGCATACACACTACAAACAAATTGTTATAAAATACATTCTTACCTATAAATGTAAAAATTATGCCTGCTCATAATATGACTTTTAAGAGTGAAGTCAGGAATTTATTTTATCTGGTACACCACAGTAATTTGCTATAAAGCTTTATGAAACAGCTAAAATAATGGTACAGCCAGAAACCAATTGTTGCTAAAATGCATTCAGTTAAAATGGAAAATATAGGGAAATAAAACACTGTAATTGTCTCTCAACCCACATTATATATTATGTTGCTAAATTATATACTATTATATTCTCTACATTTTAATATGCTTTCCCATGGAGGAATTGATAACATAAGGAAATGATTCTCTGCTTTTATTTCTGAAGACCTAAAACATATCTCACACATATTTATAAACCAAACAAGGCCTCAGCCTCTTATTAGATCCCGAGGCTTATAAAATTTTTTTCACAAAACCACAACATGAAATAATGCATGAAATAGCTAACGCAAATTTTCTGTTCTACTTCTTACTCTGAATCACAATTGGGGAGTTACATATTTAAAGTGAGCTATAATATGTGAGAAAAAAATCAAGGTTTTCTTAATTTTAGAAAATTCTTTTAATAATTCATACAAATGTTGTCTTTGGCCTTGATGATATTTATTTCAACCTTGTCCATCCACTGAATTGTTGGTGCAAGAAAGCTGAGATTTCTCCCCAAAGGGATGAAAGAATTCCATAGCCCTGGTCCAAATGTAGCAGGATGTTGACAAACCACAGACTAGTAAGGAATATGTATACTACTTAAACAAAAGGGCAAATGTCTCCTTTACTAGGGGCCATGTAAGAATTTTCTTTTAATGTAATGAACCATCACAATTAATAAAATAGTAGAAAAACCTTTTGGGAAGTAGAAGCTTACATACCTTAAGAAAGCGAGTAATTTTCCAAATAAGACACACTTACCAATTATGAACGGAGACATTTAAACCAAAAGAGATAGACTGTGGCAGAGATTTTATAGAAATCACTTCATAACTCCTTCTACGTTACGTTTTCAGTCCAGATTTGCTATGAATACCTTAATATCTGAAATAGGAAAGACAATAATGTGCTTGCCCCCTCTTAAGTTTGAGACTTCACTGAATTCACTCTAAGGAACTACAGTGCTTCTGAAATATTTGCCAAAAGCAAAATTTAAACTGTGCGTTTCCTGCAGACTTCCAATGTAGATGCAAGAATGCTCTCTCAGAAGGTTACAACCATCCCCCTCTCTTGTGTGCTGAGAGAAGACACTTCCGTCTGGTGTCCCGGGATCCAGCCCAGCACCTGCTTCTGACTCTGTGCTCTACAGATAGAGAAGACTGGACTAACAAAATTGGGAAAGCCCGTCCAGGAAAACACAGACTGACTTTAAAACATGGTTTTGTTTTGAACAATCTCAAATAAATATTGCCCTTATGTAAAGTTAAAAAAAAATACTTTATTATTGTAAAGTGGAAGTGTTTTACTAAAATAAAATACTGTAAAAGCTGCTGCTGCTTTCTGAGACAGAGAAGTGGAAGATACATTTAGCGTGCTTCTAAGTCCCTTTAATAATTGAAGGCTTTACCTTAATTTCAAGGTAAATGGTATAAATGGTACCATCTCCATGATTAGCTTCTATAGGTAATCAGAGTTGATGTTCACAATCCTCTCCCATCTTTATAAAGACATCTCTCAATAGGTAGAGATTCAAGTGCTAATAAAAGGATTGCTACTAAAATTTATTGCTTCTATTTGAGTTTCCTATAAGTGGAAAATCCCTGAAGCTGTAATAAATGCTGATTTTTTTTTTTTTTTATGAGAAGGTAGAGTTACAGGAGCCAAAATTAAATTCCCCAGAAATTCACAAATTAATTTCCCTATCTTATTTCATCACATACTCTTCATGGGGAACTTAGGAAATAAAATAAATGTGAAAGGATATGACATTTTTTAAAGTAGAGAAATAAGTAAATTCAAAGTACAGTCATTTCTCAATTATTCAAATATGTGGAGACCTTATCTTGGGTCAGTGGTTCTTAATGATAAGTATGTAGAGCCACCTGGGAAGCTATGGGATGATGCATGTACCCAGGCTCTGCTTCCTATTCAAAGGGTCTGAGGTGACCTCGTTGCACAACGGTAGCGCGTCTGACTCCAAAGGGTCTGAGGTCTTGCCCTGGAAGTTGCAGCTTTAGAAGCTTCACATGTGGTTCTGACACACAGCGCTGGTAGATGATGAGCTGTCACAGGTTTAAACGCCTTGGGAGCTGGGTAGGTAATTGGAACTAGTGAATGGGCAGTGGCGGGGCCTGTGACAAAGCAGAGAAAACACCCCCGGACAGCTCCTTGGGGACTTGTGGATGTGAGCCGCATATGCCAGGGCTTCCATTTTGTTAAAGAGAAGAAGAAATTCAGCTTCAGTTTAGTATAAAATCTCTTTAGTTCTCAATGTTTAAACATGCCGATGATCACACGGAGGCCCCAGCAGTCAGTTTTTGATCCTTGTTTTAAAAGATCAGCAGTACTGGGGCGCCTAGGTGGCTCAATGGGTTGAGTCCCTGCTTTCGGCTTGGGTCGTGATCTCGGGGTCCTGGGATCAAGCCCCGAATTGGGCTCTCTGCTCAGCGGGGAGCCTGCTCCCCGCCCTCACTGCCTGCCTCTCTGCCTGCTTGTGATCTCTGTCAAATAAATAAAGTTTAAAAAAAAAAAAAGATCAGCAGTGCTGAATAATTGGTATTTTGCAGCTCCTTGCATCAAGCAGTGGGGTCCATTTCCCTGCCCCTTTGAGTCTAGTTGGACTGCTGACTTATTCTGAGCAAACACAGAAGTGACACTGTGTGCTCCAGAGCCGGGCCTCCAGACGCCTTGCAGCCTTCCCCTCTGAAGACCCCTGCTACCATGTAAGCAGGGGTGCGGTATGTCACTGAACAGTGAAAGACACATGGAGCCACGGCCCCCCCGACCAAGGAGCACCAAGCCCCAACACAGGAGTGAAGAGAACACTTGAAACTCTCCAGCCCCCATCCTTCAAGCCATCAGATGATCACAGCTGCCTGAGCTGACCCGGCTGAGCCCACCCAAAACGCAGAGTCATGTTCAAATCAAGAGTTATTGCTTTAGCCACTAAGCTTGGGGAGGTGGATTAAGCAGAGATTGAGAACGGCTGCAGAAATTACGGTGAAAGTAAAGTGTTGCCATCATAAAAATAATAAAAACCCAAAACATGTGGCATCAGTTCGGGGAGTGAATGGTAGACAGAAGCAGGGAAAACTATAAAACAGTAATTAAAGATGGGCGGAACAGCAGCCTGTTGTGGTGAAATAACCGATAGCATTTCTGCTTGTGACAATTTGGAAGATAGAAAATGCATCTAATGAACTTGCTGATGTGGCTAAGAAGATCCTAGAAAGAAGGCTGAAAATATAATTTGTTTCCTTAAGCTGCCTATGATAAAGGCACGGTGGGGGAGGGGGAGTAACAAGAGCTAAAAAAGGAACTTTCCAGTTTGCAAGCAGAATGTAGGGGAAAATAGAGTCCAGAATTTGGTGGTTGGAAATAAAACTGTCTCTCATGCTCAAAGTTTTCAAAATTATAGATAAGCAGTGTGACGGCAGGGGGCGGGGGGAGAAGTAATACTTGAGAAGAAGCAGAATATAAACTTAAACAGAATACATACTTAAACAGACGTGCGCACGTGTGTGTAGATATATTTTTCTATTATTCAAAGTATTGTTGTACATTAAAATAAATAGAGATATACTACATACAGTTCCTAAATTGGCATGAATTTTCCAGTGTAAGACTTCAAAGAAATTGCATTCTTGTGGCTAGTGGTTGGGGATTCTCCTCTACCACATTAGGGGTGGAAAAAGTGAGCTGCTGTGAGGTAAGCCCCCAGGTAAGCCTCCCTTCATGAGGTTTGGAAGCATGGCATCCAATAAAAGTCCCCACCAGGTAGGGAGCAGGGCAACAAGGAGTTGTGGAGTCACAGCTTGTCCAAAGGATTATCCCGACTCTCACAGATCCATTTCTCAAAAGAAAAGAACTGAACCAAATGGCAGAAAAATTAAGAAACACAGACCTCTGTAATTAAAACAGATGACCCAGAATCCATGTGCCCAAAGTGCTCCCGTACAGTGACAGGCAGTCAGGCTCGTACTTAGAGCTTATTTGCTCTCACTGTACATCATACTGAACCACACTCAATTCAATTTTCCAGACTCATTACAAAGGGAATACGGTATTTAGGATGAGCTCTACAAACTAGACAAGATTATAGCCCCCAAAGCAGGAAGCAGCAACAGCAGTCTAAGGTCATTTATTTTGATAGCAAAGTACGCTAAAAATATCAGTTGATATGAAGGGCATCATAGTTTGGCATAATGGTTTCATTCACTCAACTAAAATATTGACCATGTGCCCTGTGAGGTGCCAGGGATAAAAAATGTTAATCTTGCCCTCCATGGACTTACAAGCAGGTAGAAATAGTCGTCATCCTAGGGTAGGGATATGGAATTCTACTACGCTTACAAAAGCCACTAAGCTCCGAGGAGCTTAAAATAAACCCGAGTTTGATCATTCATCAAGGAAAGGTTTTTGCTCAGTACAATCTATTTAAGACAGGAAAACGGGCAATTTATTTTAGACAGACTTCTATTCCAAATGTCTAAAACAAAACAGTCTTGAATTTTAAGCAAACTCTCAGCTCTGGAACAATCCCAACGCCAAAGTTGTACTGAACATATCATATGCAATATTTCATGATACATCCTATAAATATAAAGCAGAATATAAAATAAATTACATATATAAACAGAGACAAAAATTCATATGTTAGTACTTATGAGTAATAAAACTTGAAATACTTATGTTTTCCCTGGGGCAAAGTTTCTTCATTTTATCCATTAAAAGTTCAAGGCAATTTGAGAAAAATTTATATCCAACCATTCTGTATACATCTAAATTACCCTCAGTGTTGTATAACTGAAGCAGTTCTCACTAACAAAGACTAGAAAAATAACTGAATTCTAACTTGAATTTTTTAATTGCAAAAGAAAGAAATTATTTTCCTTCCACAGTTAACAGAATAAGTTGGTAGAAACAGTTTCATTAAACTATAAAAAAAAGAAGCAAAACTTCCATACCATGAATTTGATATTTTTTTCTATCTAAATGATAAAATAGGGAAAAAAATGTTTAAATCCCTGGAAACAGGTGCCCATAAAACTGCCTCCTTGGATGATAACACTGCAGGCACTAAAGATTATTTTAAATTCATTTAGAAATCATACAATAGCTCATTTGAATGTATTCCATAAAGTAAATTTACTTTTGATGAGCTGAAAACTTAATATACTCTAATAAACTTTGAAAATTTTTGAAACAATTTCTAATCTATTCACTAATTTTTAAACTTTTTTTTTTTTTACAACATTACATTACAAAGTAAACACGGTTCTCTCCAATCCCTACTTCTGTTTGTAAAGGACAATTCAATTTATAGAAGTTGATGTTGTGCTCATTTCTTCCCTGCTGGAAATCTAAGAACCCTTCTTTTTGAAGAATTCAGAGGATTTAAGCATTAAGTATAAACTACCAATTAGAAATGTTCTCTGGAAGTTTCAGTATCAAAATCTGCCACATGAACCTCACTGAGATTTGTAGTTTGAACAGCTACTTTGGCATTTTGCTTCATCAATCATATACCAAGTTACAAAAGCAGCTGCTTTCACTGAACCTCCCTCCAGAGTCCCATAGTGGGAAATTCCAGTGAGGACCAGCCCCGCCCTTTTGCCTAAGTCCCTGACTGGCTGCCCGACCAACACCCTGGGCCATGCATCCCTGAGGAACAAGGCAGCCCTTCTCCTGACCCTGAAGAGCCATGGGCTTTCGTTATGATCCCATTTCTGAAGGCCCTGGGCAGTGAAAATAGGAAAGCTGTTAGAGTCATAGTCCTGGGCTCTAATCCTGGTTTACAGCCTGAGAACTACAGAGCCTGGACCGGTTAGATAATCACTGTACAGTAGATACAGTGACCAATCTCTGATACGCTACCAAAATGTACTGTTACATTCTTAACTTCATTATGCAAACTAAGACAAGAACCTAAGGTAAAAGCACTCCAAATTCATTAATGAGGAAAAACAGACTCAAGAAATCAAAAAAATTGCCCATGGCTCATACAGTTTGTGAGGAATGGTGCTAGGGAAAGGGTTCAAACTCTTGAACTCACTCAAAAATATTTACTCACTCAAAATATTCACTCACTCAAAAATATTTACTGAAATGCTCCATATGTAACATCATACATCTCTAAATATAACAGATACTCTCTTCCCTCATGGAGTTTACATTCTATCAGGTAGACCAGAACTTAATAAATTTATGACAACTACTTACTGTGGTAAGCTAAGAAAGAAACAGTCACAGTAATGGGAGAGTAACCCTGTATGTGTGTGTGGTGCGGGGAGGTGAGGAGTTCAGAGAGTATGTCTGGGGAAGGCCTTTCATGAAGAGGTTTACTGCTGAGCCACCATCTGAAAGAAGACATTTCCATAAGGGAAGGACATTTTAGCAAAGGATAATAAATTTATACTTAGGGTGGCAGAGAAAAGACTCTATAAGCCACCTTCTGGTCATCTCTCAAGGCTCATTTCTTGTCTGTGCTCAGCTCAAACTCTATGCTGTCATCCATTCAGAAACACTTCTAGCCGTTAAAACTGCCTGCCCACCTTTGCCCCTGGCCTTTGTGTAAATGTCTCGGTATGCCTACTTGTACTGAGAATACATATAAGATTATTCTGCTTTTATATTATAGGGCACATTCTCTATGCTCTTATGATCTTCATGATTATGTTAAAATGGCAATATTCCACTAAATGTCATGCCATAATTTATTATCTCACTTATTTTTTTAATACCTAACCAGTATTTTTCAAATATGGAAGTATACTGGCTCTAGGTTCCAAAAAGGGACACTGGTTTCAGGCTATGTGCAGATTTTTAATCTTAGCCCGGTGGGGTGGTCAGTATTATACGTATAGTAATAAGCCTCATGGACAGTAGACAGACACAACAATTACCTTCTAGGCTTTGAATTCTTAACAATAAGCTGCCCTGTTTCGGTAATTACTCTAAACTAGGAATAACGGGAGACAGGAGGAGGAGAAGATGGAACTATCAAGATGAAGCTCTTAATAACAAAGGCATCTAATATTTAATAAAAGAAACATCAGAAACCTTATCTTTATTGTAGGAGATGGTCTATGACTATGACAATATCTGGCTAAGATATTGTCATATTCAAATCAATAAGTATTTACTGAGTCTCGGGTTTTGTGGGAAACATAAAATTCTCATGATATAGCTGAGAACAAAACACCTCAGAGAGGGACTTAAAGACCCTGGAGTCACTGGGTTCCTCTTCAGTAAGACCTGCTAAGTGTGCAGTTAGTATCTTTGATGTTTGTGTTATTTTTGTGTACAGAAACAATAAAAATCACTATATAAGTTCTTGAGGTCTGGGAGCTACATCTTCATTTCAATATCTCTAGTACCTATGCGGTAAATGACTGGCATTCAATAAATATTTTATTAAAAAAATAAATGCCTTGAGTTTATTTCTTTAAAAATTTTATGATTAAAACATATACATGCCATGGAAAACAACATAAGCTTAAAAGGCTTTCCTGACTGACATGGAAGTAAGTCCAAAATGTATTATTAAGTTAAAAATGGCAAGTTGCAGACAAACAATGAGTAATCTGTAAATACATCAAAAACTTCTGAAAGGATATACACCAAATAGTGGCTTCTTTGGTTTTGATGGTGGGTTTTTGGTCTTGTGATGGTGGTAAGCAACAGGGAAACTTTTACTCTATATAATTTATCATATATGTATATAGATAAAATATATCTCTATAGATATCTGTAGATATCAATATAGAATATTGATATATATATCACATACTTCTTTAAAAGTATGTGATATAGATAGAATATCAATATCTATGTGATATCTATATCACATAGATAGATAGAATATCGATATCTATAGATATCTATAGAGATATCGATATTCTATCTATATATATCACATACTTTTAAAGAAACACACATACTTTTCAAATATGCATTGTGAAAAGAGGAGTTAAAGTGATTTTTAAAAATACCTGAATAATCTAAATGAAAAGTGAGTTTTATCCAAATAGTTCCATTCACAAAACTGAAAAAAAAAATTTAAAAATGTTTGGTATGAAATCCACACTTTCCTTTTTTTTTTTTTTTTTAAAGATTTTACTTATTTATTTGGAAGACAGAGAGTGCACAACAAGTGAGGGAAGGGAGAAGAAGGCTTCTCAGTGACCAGGGAGCCCATTGCAGACTTGATCCCAGGACCCCAGGATCATGACTTGAGGGGAAGGCAGCCTGTTAACTGACTGAGCCACCCAGGTGCCCACACTTTCCTTCTCATATTACTATAAAGCTTCAATTGTATGTTTCAATAAATAACTATTTGAGATCCCAATCATATACTGGATGCTGAAAAGGAAAATGAGTTTTCTCTATTCCACCAGCCATTAATGTTTATACTCTGTTATGGTCTGCTTTCTATTTACTGGGTAACAATAACTTTACTACAGAGGAAATCCCCCTGGCTTCAAAAGGAAATCTTTCATTAGAGAGTAGTTAAGTGCTGAAAGAAGGTGATCAAGCCCAGAGGAAAAGAGAAATTTAGAGAGATGCTCCGTTTTCTAATGGCTAAAAGGAAAATATCTACTTCTAGCAGATTTCAATGCCTGCCTTCTCTATATAATGTTACCCAATCTTATTTTAGAATATTCTTTACAAATTACTCTCATGCTTCAGAAAATATATATTTTATACAGAGCCAGATACTGATTGAAAAATGAGTATCTACTACACTAGATTTGATCACAGTAATTTGCAAATTTAAGTGTTCTAAATAATACAGAGTGGAAAATAAGTACCAGTGTAGAAGTTCAAGATTCTAGCAACTATGAGAACTTTTTATACTTCTTCTGATACTAGTTTATGTTTTAAATGAAGGTATATTTTCTGAAATCTTTTTAAATGCCAAAAAAAAACCCACATTCTGTTTTGTATACTTTCTGTTTTAAATGTACCTGGGGAGCTGTTTATACACTGGGAGGAGGTCAATGATAATTTGTTAAATATATAAAGTTTCACAATCCACTACAAACTTTATCTGTCTACTCTTTTTGGTAAGTATGATCTATATTTCTTGTGTGGGAATCCAAGAGTGAAAATAGTTACAACTTTTATTCAGGCTCAGAGTGCTGGGTCAAACTTTAAACTCAAATATATTGGATATCAAAAATCTGTGCTTCTGATGCTTTCCACTTGGAACTATTTGATAAAGTATACATTCATTTCCAATTTATCTTGATTTCATTTTATAGATCAGGCTTAAAGCCAGGTACACCTGCACAGAATAACTAAAAACTCTAGTTTATAAAAATGTACATTTCCAAGGCAGAAATGGTTCGCTGATTATTTACATTTCATATTTTTCTTTAGAATATGATTCATTTAAAATTAAAGTTCTTCTGTGTAAACTTTAAATGTGGTATATGAAACTTAAATTTACAAAAAAAGGAATAAGAACACATTTGTTAATTGAGGTATAATAATATTTAATAGTTAGAACTTTGGTTTGGCCAAAGATCATTTCCAGTCTCTCAGAGACTTTTATTTTTGTCTGTCTGATGGTGGGAAGACAAGTATCTGCAAACAAAAATGCAAACAAAGTATTTTGAGTCTCATGCCATAAGCATAAGTATGATGCTAGTATAATGTTCTGTTAATTTCAAGGAATCATTTTTGAACACTTATGATCTGCCATCTCATCTAGAAATTCAAATTCAAACTAATATACTTGATGAATTTTTTGGAAGGAAAATGATAAAATGATTTTAAAACATAATATCAAAGCATAAGAAAACATAATAAAAATGGAGCAAATGCACTTAGGGGCATACTTTCAGTAATGATGAAAGTCTATGTAATGTTTTTCATTTACATTCACAATTTATTTGTAATATTTGCTTCTCAGAATGTTACCTGAAGGAAAAAATCATAATCAAATTTAACTGACTTAAAATAACCAGAACTAGGAGCATACATTTAGCAGAATTTACTAAGCCTATAAGCTAAAATGCATGTGAGGAATTAAATGGGTCCAAATTCATGCACTGGATTTTTTAGCAAATTATTTCAGCATACAAGGTCAGTGGACTGTTAAATTTCAAATATTTTGCATTCTTGAAGATTAATTTCTAATAAGATAGCAATGTTTTAGAAAGGTCTCCTGCTCATATTATATTCAAAATCCAGAAAGAACTTATTTTGCTTCAAGAAAACTTAGTAGATGCAAATAACAAACCATGGCAATGACAATTTAACATGCATCATGCCCCTGGAAAGATACACTACTCTCTATAAAAGTCTATAGGAAGAACAAAAGGCTATAGGAAGTCTATAGGAAGAACACTATGCATAGCCATCACCCTTCTCTCTCCAATTCTCTAGAGTGAAAATATCTTGCAAATCTTTCATCAACATACATGGGCAGGACATGTGTGTATGTGCCCAAACGTGCACCCCCACACAAACCCTTTTCTGGGTCCCAGGATCCCAAACTGAGCCTCGGAAAGGGGGAATAGGATGAAGTTAAGACATGTCCACCCCCAGAACCACATCACCTCCTTTTACAGGTAACATTTACAGCACAGGTGCCAAGATTTCCTTCATTTCTTCCGGAGGAAAGGATTTTACTTTTGGGACTTACAAAGTTTAACAAAATTCCATCACAACAAAATGCTGACCAATTGCTGAACTAGTCCTAACTGGATTTTACCTCCAACAAGAGGAATCAGCCTCTTTCTAGCGAAGTTTGAATGCTCTATAGTGATAAAAATGAGAGATTCTTAGATTTATAAAGCACTTCACAAATGCAAGGTCTTTACTAGAAAGTTAGAAGTCTCAACAAGGAAGTTCCTGATAGACACTCAAAGGGCGGGCAGCAGGGCACCTGTGCTCACACTTGCACAGGTAACAGCTGTCCAACAGAAGCCTAGCTGTGCACCCCCCTTCCCCTCTGCACCCCCACTGCAGGTCTGCCCGGCCTTGACACTATTTGCCAACTCTGCGACTTTCCAACTTTCAAATGCTAACCTCTGGAAGAGCAGTGAGCAAGAGAGATACAGCCCTGTCCTAACAGGGCATTCATTCTAGAAGGGAGGACAGTTAAATAATACAAAATGGTAAAAGAGTAGTGGTACTAATAATACTTGTGATGTACATATTTAGTGGAGAAGTATGAAGAGCCATAAGAGTATCTAGAAGAATTTAAGGTCATAGAGTTTGGATGCCTTCTTGACAGATAAACGTTTGAGCAAAGCTCTGTGGTAAACACGGGCAGGACATGCATGTGGGACAAGGCAGTTGTGGTAGTTACAAGGTATGCAGAGAAAACAGCCCTGGGTATACAGAACTGCCCCCAGAGGAGAGCAGTACACTGTTGGAAAACCTGGAAGAAATTCAGCACGGTAAGAACAAAGTTGAACTAAGGATCCTGATTGATAAGCTGCTAAATATTGACATTTAGGATTTTTTAAATACTAAACCTTAAGAATGTTAAACAGGAAAACTCATTATTATACAGAATAAGTGTTAAGAAAACACTTTTTTCCCCCTCTGATTCCTTGAACATCAGGCTGTGTGATCTACAAAACACAAAATAGTGTTAGAATCTCACAGTTGACAGTCTCAGGGAGATGTGAATTTAAGTTGCAGGTTTTAGGCTAAGAAAATGTAATACCAAGCAGTTAAAATATCTATACATATGTGTATACACACACACATACCTTAATTAAATAATGCCAACCACTTGCGTGGAGTTAACATTTAGGTAAGTTCCATGCATTGTGGTAAGGACTTTGTGTGTATTATTGGGTCTTCACAAATTCCCAGTGAGTTAAATAGATGATCACAAACGGAGAAACTGAGGATTACAGAAGTAATGACTTTCCTGAGGGCACAATACTGACAGTTAACCGGAACCAGAATACAAATCCAAGTCAGTACAATTTCAGTTCCTGCCACTACATGGTTAAAAAAAAAAAAATGTCAAAGATATCTGTTAGGAAGATGATTATCTTTAACACTAGACAAATATGGCCTATGAACAACAACAAAAGCTCTGTTACATGTAGAATTTACTTGATTATGTTTTCTTCAACTAAAAGAAAGTCTTAAAATCAGAGTCTATAGCTACAAACTGCATGGTCCTAAAAATGTATCTCTTGTGATATAATTTCCCATATTAAAATGATTTTATCATGCCTCCCAAACATATAATTAGTTTTGATTGAATGGTTTACTTTTGTGAAATTGTATTGATCCGTTCATTAAACAGCTTATTCTTCAAAGAAAACAGTGTTAAAGTCTGCATAAATTACTACTGATAGACAAGATTTCACTAGACTTCCAAGTATGCCAATACCTTTTTTCATAGTTCTAGAATATGATTTGCAAGCATATGCACATAATGAATCTAAATCAATGTAAATCATTCCGATCTATCAGAGGTCCCACTTCATTAGGAATACATTTTTTCTCTACACTCAGTGTTCCATGCAATACGCACCCTCCTTAATACCCACCACCAGGCTCACCCAACCCCCCACACCCCTCCCCTCCATAATCCTCAGTTTGTTTCTCAGAGTCCACGGTCTCTCATGGTTTGTTTCCCCCTCCAATTTCCCCCAACTCACTTCTCCTCTCCTCCCAATGTCCTCCGTGTTATTCCTTATGCTCCACAAATAAGTGAAACCATATGATAATTGACTCTCTCTGCTTGACTTATTTCACTCAGCATAATCTCCTCCAGTCCCAACCATGTTGCTACAAAATTTGGGTATTCATCCTTTCTGATGGAGGCATAATATTCTATTGTATATACAGACCATATCTTCTTTATCTATTCATCTGTTAAAGGGCATCTTGTTTCTTTCCACAGTTTGGTGACTGTGGCCATTGCTGCTATGAACATTGGGGGTACAGATGGCTCTTCTTTTCACCACATCTGTATCTTTGGGGTAAATACCCAGTAGTACAATTGCAGGGTAATAGGGTAGCTCTATTTTTAATATTTTAATACTTTAATTTTAAATAGGAATACATTCTTCTAAAAGATTAGTTCACCATCCCATCTTTACATTAACTAACAGCTCTTTAAACTACTTTAGTATTACTGTAGTATTATAAAATGCCACACTTATTTTTATAAGATATTTTCTTCTAAATAATTCATATTAGCAAACTGATGTAATGAGAATTCCAAAAACCTGGTGACTGGCCTTTAGGAATACCTTTCTGGAATTTAAAAAACAATTTTTAGATAAAAAAACAAAAACAAAAACCTAGAGAATCCTCTCTCTCACCACCCTCCTTCTGCTATTGTGTAGTTGCAGGAGGTAACCCAACATGTGCCCAAATTAATACCTTAGTTGAAAAACTAAAAGGTTCCTTTATTACCTATGACATATGAACTAGCAGGGACCCAACACCCATGAGTAAATGTTTAAGTTTTAATCTAAATGTGGAAAAGGTGGGGGGGGGGATAAAGGAGGGTAGGGAGTGACATGGCACAGATGGGCAAACCAGGCCTTAATGAATTGGAGTAAATAATCAAAATTATTAATCCTATTACTCACTGCCAGTTATCTGATAGTTATAAGGACACAAATTAGATTTCCATCCTCCATTTTAATGTAACTGTACAGGTAGTTTCTGAAACCTCAGAGAATTTATTTGTAGGATTTTTAGTAGAGATTTATCTTGCCTCTCCCATTAAGTTTTATACTTCTGGAAGGCAAAGATCATACCATATTTCTTTTCTTTTCTTTCTTTCTTTCTTTTTTTTTTTTTTTAAGATTTTATCTGAGAGAGAGAGAGAAAGAGAACATGACCAGGGGGAAGGGTAGAGGGAAAGGGAGAAGCAGACTCCCTGCTGAGCAGGTAGTCCAACTTGGGGCTGGATCCCAAAACCCTGAGATCATGACCTGAGCCAAAGGCAGACACTTAACTGATTGAGCCACCCAGGTGCCCCATACCATATTTTTTATACTCTATAACATCAAGCTCCGTAATTATTCTCAGTTGAAATAATCAAATCGCCCATAAAAATGCTATAATTAAAAAAAGAGTACTACTTTTTTTTTAATGCTAGGTGGCATTTTTGCTTATAAAAGGGCAGCTGCTTTAACTATTTAATTTTCTGTTTATAAAAACAATAGATTAATTGTAGGAAACAGAATAAAAACTGTTGAAAAAAATGAAATCAATTATAACATCAGACTATCACCCAGAGATATGTATCACCCAGAGAAATAAATTAGCATATTTCATCTTTGAAACTATTTCATCTGTGAGTATTTCTAAGAATGTATATTTTTGCATATATGGATATATGAAAAGATCATGCTGAAAAGGTTGTTTTGTATGCTGCTTTTTCATTCAGTATTTTCCTATGTTCTAAAATTTAGAAAATCTTAAAATACCGTTTTAAAGCCTGAAATAATAGGACTATACCAAACTTTGTTACATAATTCACCTATTAGTTTTCATTTTCTAGGTCTTGCTAACACTGTGGTGAATCTTTGTCAATATCTACATTTCTCATTATTAGCTGAGGTTAGTTTCCTAGAAGTAGAGGTACTGGGTCAAAAAAGGGAAGGCTACTAACATACTGGCAAACTGTCCTCCAAAAAAGGTCCCTCATTTGTGCTCTTGTTAGAAGTACAAGTGTGTTTCTCATTTTAAAAAAAGGAACTTACTTTAAAAATTTTGCCAATATGGAAAGTAAGCAATAGTTTCTTACTATCTTAATTCATATTTCTTTGATATTAAATGAGGTAAAACATCTTTTCATATGATTATTAACCATTTATATTTTCTCTTCTTTCCATACAAAAATTCTTTGTGTTTGTCCTTATCATGAGCCATGAACTATTCAGAACCTGATTTCAGAAATCCATGAGTTGCCATCTTGAGGGGGGTCTGTACATTTCCAAGTATTTATCCACTAAACTTGGGTTATATCTTTATTAACACAATTTTTTTTTTGTCAAAACTTGTAAATCTAGAAGCACCTGGGTGGCTCAGTCAGTTACGTGTCTGCCTTGGGCTCAGGTCATGATCTCAGGGTCATGGGATCGAGTAGTCTCACATCAGCTCCCTACTACTCATCAGGGAGGCTGCCTCTCAGTCTTCCTCTGTGTTCTCCCTCTCTGTCTCTCTCAAATAAATAAATAAAATCTTAAATAAAAAGCTTGTAAACCTAAATTTCATCACTTCTGATGGAACTTTTCTCTAGTTACAATAAATACATTTTAATTTCCAAATCATTACCTTGGAAATCATCCTTAATTAAGTCAAGAAGTCACTTTCTAGGCTAATAATTTAAAAACTGAGAAAAATATTTAATAAGATGTTGAAAACTGAAGGCATTAAAATCGAAATATAACTACATTTCACTTAAAGTCGTGTAAAAATATTTCTAGGTGGTCTTCTTCACTGTCATATCTTACACATAAATTCATAGTAAAATGTCCCAAGGAAAGTATGTTTTAGTAAAGAGAAAGTATGTTTCCCCTGAAGCTCTGAGGAAAAGCATTAGTAAAAACAGAATTTAGGGGATGTGGGGGTGGGAGAAATGAATGTAGGAGGTCAAAGGTACAAAATTCCTATTATAAAATAAGTAAGTTCTGGGGATGGAATTTACAGCATGACGACTATACTTAATGATACTGTATTGTGTATTTTAAAGTTGCTTGGAGTAGATTTGAAAAGTTCTCGTTATAGGAAAAACTGTGTAACTGTGTAAGGTGATGGATATTAACCAGCCTTATTATGGTGATCATATCACAATGTACACAAATATGGTATCATTATGTTGTACACCTGAAACAAATATGATGTATGTCAATTATACCTCAATTTAAATAACAGCAGTTAGAGGATGCCTGGGTGGCTCAGTTGCTTAAGGATCTGACTATTGGTTTTTGCTCTGGTCATGATCTCAGGTCAAGAGAGAGAGCCCCTTGTCAGGCTCCCTGCTCAGTGGGGACTCTGCTTGGGAATCTTTCCCTTTCCCTCTCTCCCCCCTCTGCTTCTGGACCTTCCACCCCCACCCATACTCTCTTAAAATAAATAAATAAAATCTTAAAAAAAAAAAAAAACCACCCAGCATTTAGGACTAAGTAAATTACTTTCCTTGGAACATTTTACCATGAATTTATGTGTAAGACATGACAGTGAAGAAGACCATCTAGTTAATATTTTTACATGACCTTAAATAGAAATGTGGTTATATTTTAATTTTAATAATGTTTTCAATTTTCAACATCTTATTTAATATTGCTCTCAATTTATAAAATATTAGCTTCGAAAGTGACTTCTTGACTTAATTAAGGATGATTTCAAAGGTAATTCTTTGGAAATTAAAATATACTTATTGTAACTAGAGAAAAAGTTCCATCAGAAATGATGAAATCTAGGTTTACAAGTTTTTCTTTTTTTAAGATTTTATTTATTTATTTGGGAGAGACAGAGAGGGAGAACACAGAGGAAGAGTGAGAGGCAGCCTCCCTGCTGTGGACTCAATCCCAGGATCCTTTATATATAACGGAGGGCTTAAGAATGTCCCTATTGATTGAGGCCTACATCGGGCTCGGCGGGGAGCCTACCCTCCCCCCTGCCTGCCTGACTACTTGTGATCTCTCTCTCTGTGTCAAAAAAATAAATAAAATCTTAAAAAAAAAAAAAGTCCCTATCATCACATGAAAAGGATGTTATAAGGCTAAATGTCATATGTTTCTTTTTTTTTTTTTTTTTTTTTTTTTTTTTTTTTTTTTCTGGTGCACTGTACTTTATTTTTTTTTTTTTCTTTTTTTTTTTTTTTCCCAATTTATTTATTTTCAGAAAAACAGTATTCATTATTTTTTCACCACACCCAGTGCTCCATGCAAGCTGTGCCCTCTATAATACCCACCACCTGGTACCCCAACCTCCCACCCCCCCGCCACTTCAAACCCCTCAGACTGTTTTTCAGAGTCCATAGTCTCTCATGGTTCACCTCCCCTTCCAATTTACCCAAATTCCCTACTACTCTCTAACGCCCCTTGTCCTCCATGCTATTGGTTATGCTCCACAAATGAGTGAAACCATATGATAATTGACTCTCTCTGCTTGACTGATTTCACTCAGCATAATCTCTTCCAGTCCCGTCCATGTTGCTACAAAAGTTGGATATTCGTCCTTTCTGATGGAGGCATAATACTCCATAGTGTATATGGACCACATCTTCCTTATCCATTCATCCGTTGAAGGGCATCTTGGTTCTTTCCATAGTTTGGCGACTGTGGCCATTGCTGCTATATGTTTCTTAAGTCCTTTAAACTATCTTATATTAAAAAAAGTAATGCTTTCTTTAAAAAAACACTAAGTAAAAGTCACACCAAAATTCAGGTACTTTTAAAGGGCTATGTCATTTTTAATGTAGAAGAAAGATTTTAAAGACCCTATAGTCATTCATTTCTCAATTTACATCTGTCATTCAAAAATACATCTCAAGTTTTAGAAAGCATGCTATTAATCTTATATATATGTGAATTTCCTATTATTATGAAATAATAAGTAGTAACTAAATGGCTTTCTGAACTAAGCTCATCTCACACTAGCTGCTGCTTCTTTCCCATACTATTCTAAATCAACTGTACTTCCAATAAATAAAACCATGCTTAAATTATCTATTAATAAAGTTTTAAAGAAAAGCCCACTCTTAAAATGAGGCAATGGGGCCGCCTGGGTGGCTCAGTGGGTTAAAGCCTCTGTCTTCGACTCAGGTCATGATTCCAGGGTCCTGGGATTGAGCCCCACATCAGGTTCTCTGCTCAGCAGGGAGCCTGCTTCCTCCTCTCTCTCTCTGCCTGCCTCTCTGCCTACTTGTGAACTCTGTCTGTCAAATAAATAAATAAAATCTTTTAAAAAAATAAAACAAAATGAGGCAATGGACAGAGAAGTCTCCAAGAAACCAGACCATCCTTTAAAAGATATCAAACCGCTTCTCTGAAATCCTCAGTTCATAGCATATTCCCCTTTAACTGAGCAATAACAGGAGTTCATGGGCTTCAAATTTATAAGACTTAATTCAGAGAACAGTTAACACCACATTTTATTTTAATTGTAGACATTTAAGTCAAAGTTTAAGATACAGAAATAAGATTAAAATACAAATTAGTGTCTTGTGATCTACCAACATGGGACGTTCCACTGTATTTCAAAGAAGCAGGGTCTTACAAAGAAATTATTTTTCTTCCCTATCTGTGAGTTTCCCTTAACATCATGGACTGTAAGGAGAAAAAAGTAACTCCAGGCAGTGAGTACTTGCAGACTGGCCTTTCAGATTTCTCTCTTACCTATAATAACTGAGGTTATACTTCTATCATTTATGTGTCCAGAGACAACAGAGTCACACACCATTTGGCCAGGATAGTGACAAGGCACGCTTTATAGATAACTGTGAGTTCACAAATATACAGGACACACACAGCCACCAAAGACACAAACCAAACCCAATTATGCAAAGAAGCCTCAGGGAACCCAACTCTCAATTTAGTGTTACCTTACACAGTTTGGGGGTCCTAATACCGCAGTTCCGTTCTAAATCCCAACTACGTATTTTTATTTTGGCGAGAGCTCAATGGCAAGAAGAGCTCTTCTTGGCTGGTTGCATCAGGCTTCTTCTCTTTTCAATGGCCCAAACAAAGAATTAAACTGTTTAGTTCTAGGTTCCAAAATATTTTTGTTTGGAAGCACAGTAATTAGCAGCAAATCTTCTGGCTTATGACCACTTTCTGTTGTGGTGGTTAGTTGGGGGGGGGGGAATTCAAATACAAAAAGTCGGAAGCAGGTTTGGTTGATAGCTTTATTCCACATTTTTATACTTCCATTATACTACACATATATAAACAATAAGTGGACATAGTCTAGCTTTTAAATTTTTATACAAATGGCCACATGATCTATATTGTTTGATAAGCTATTACCCCCCCCCCCGCCAAAACTCAACATTGTGGTACTGAGACCCATCCTCAACATTCTGGACAGTGTGGTCCTACTTTATGTTGTCTTCAGACAATGGCACATCACAAGACACTTAAGCAGGGTACCATCTGTATATATATCCAGGACAAGCTGTAACATAAACCACTGGGCAAGCAAACTTTAGTTTTCAGTGTTGCTAAAATATATATTCTCTTTTCTCTTACCTTACCTCCTCTGCAGATATACAGTAAGACAGAGGAACCCCATGACTCTTCTACTCAGGAATATAAAAACCCACTCATGCCAAGGCACAAAGCCATAAAATTATAAAACCACTGCTTATTTTAATTAAGATGACAGTATTCATAAGAAAAGGTCTGTTAGAGCTGGGCTGTAAGCCTGGTTCTACCCATTTTACTAACTGTGCTATCTAGAACAAGTTACTCAGCCACTTAAAAGCATCCGTTTCCTTATCAGCAAAGCAGAGGTTAGCACACCTGTCTCCTACAGTGGCTGCAAAGGCTAATGCTTGGAATGAACACGGCAGCTAAGGCTGACACGTGGGCAGTACTGAAGCCAGGCTTGACCGCTGCTGCAAATGGCTGCCTATAACCCACCAATGGGCTACTTCCTTCTTTGCAAGGAGGGGTGGGGACAGTGATGTTTTGCTTACCCTTAGGAGAGCTATGAATCCTTTATGCTTAATAACTTATTTTCTAGGGACTGGCATTCCTAAAAGTATAATTTAAATTGGTTAAATTTCAGAAGATTGAAATTGTGTTAGAATATGTAAGTGAAATAAAAAAAGATCAAGCTGGAATTGTAAACTAGTTTCTTGGCTAAGTAGTCACAGTTTTGGGATTCAGATTTAGTGTTTCAATGATAGAATGCAGGCAGCATCTATTGGTAATTTAAATTGAAGAGAGGCAGAAGCAGAAGCGAGAGAAGAGGAGAAAAGGTAAAAAATGTTCCTTCCTTTCTTAGGAAGAAAAAATAGGGTTTGTCTGAGAGCCTTATAATGGCAACACCAATTGTAGCTTCAAAAACTCAACTGCCAGCACTTTCCAGTCTTATGAACATTCTTTTTCTAACTTACAGTTTCTAAAAATGTGCAATTTTTGTCTTTTAATCTGTGATGGAGCCTTCCTCTCTGACCCAGACCACACCACTGTGAATATCAATGTGCTATCCAAGGGTCATCCCCAAAGACCACCGAGAGCTTCTACCACACTTCAGGTGGCAAATTCTGTTGAGAGTATAGAACAAAATTTTACATCATTTGAGCTTTTTCCAGTCTGTGGGGCCTTTTATTTTTTTTTTCCAAAGAAGTTTAAGATAACAATCTAAATCTACACTGAATAACTGGGATCATCAAAATGAGAAGTTTCCCCTCTTTTATCTTCTCACACCAGCATATTATTTTCACAAATATCTGAACCTCAAAACCAAATAAGAAATAAACAACCCTGATTCTGTGTTTTATCTTGGGTTTACTGAAAGCTTCTAAACAGCTAGGTAGCAGTCACTTTTGGTAAGTCAGTGTATAACTGGTTTTGGTTCTTTGCTCCTTAAATATCGTAGGAAATTATCCCTATTACTATGAAGATCACTTCTGAGGATAGTAATGGCAGTGCCTCATTTCCTAGGGAAACCTCATTTTCGAAAACGAAACTCTTTTATCAATTACTACATGAAAGTGTTTAGACTTAAAAATAAATCCTATGAAAGCATATATTGGAAAATATCTTTATGAATATAAGGACGGAATTCTTGGGCAAAGCACATAAAGCACAAACCTAATGTAAGAAAAAGTAAAATTTTACATCAAAGTGAATTATTTAAAAAATACCACAGCAAGGTTAAAGACAGATCACAGATTGGGAGATCCTATTTTCGGCTTATATAACCAAAGTTCTAATGTATGGATTGTTTTTTATAAATCAATAAGTAGAACACAAGCCAAAAGAAATCTGGGTAAACAGGATATGAATAGCAATTTACAGAAGGAGAAACCCAGTCTGATAAACCTATGAAAATATGTCCCAACTTCACAAGCAATGAGGAGATTCACATTTAAACTACAAATGAGACCTATTTCCTATTCATAATATAGAGTGTCGGCAAGGACATGAGGAAACCAGTAACTTACACATGCTTTTGACAATGTAAATCAGTACCATTACACTGCCCCGCACCATGCAAAGTTTATAAAATTTAAGATATATACATTCTCCATTACCCAGAAATTCTATTTCTAATTTTACATTCTAAAGAAATCTCTGTTCAAGTGTATAAGGAGACATTTAAAATTGGTCTTTGCAGCACTATTTTTTTTAGCAATAAAATCGGAAACAACCTCAATGCCCACTAGTAGGGAACCAGATAAGCAATAAAATTCTATAAAGCAATTAAAGTGGAATGAATTGGATCTAAATGCATCACACAATTGCTTGATGTTTTGCAAGGGTAAGATTTCATTACTGTATAACTGTTAAATATGTGTATAAACGTATATATGTGTAGGATCAAAAACATGGGGAGAGGATACACTTGACATTCTTCACTTTGCCCTGTGAAGACAGAGGAAGTGAAAGGCTGAGAAGGGATTCAAACAGGACCT
Source organism: Neogale vison (assembly GCF_020171115.1). NCBI lineage: Eukaryota > Metazoa > Chordata > Mammalia > Carnivora > Mustelidae > Neogale > Neogale vison. The sequence continues at coordinate 144,824,554 of NC_058101.1, read as the reverse complement.
GAAATTCATTCATAATATTTTGTCTCAAGTTTAAATAAAGATCGAAACAAATGATGAATTAATGTGTTAACTGGGTGGCAAACAGGGATATTATTTTCACCTCTGGCAATTTAATTTTAAAAAATAATAATGGAAAAAACAAAGAAGGCATCAAGTTAAAATTCCTAACCCCCCATCCAGATGATAAAGCCTGTTTGTTTCAACTGATTCAGCTTCCTAGAAAACAACAGTCATCTTCCTTTATTGTCATCTACTTTAAGCAATTCTATTCTAAGCTTCATGCCACTTTCAAAAAATACACCCAATAAAATTAATACCAATAGGTCAAACTTCCATATATTAACAAGGTCTTTTGGGAGATAATTTGTCATAAATACTGATGTTAAACATGAAGACTTAGAAAAAAATATGTATAAGCTAAAAAAAATGTATAAACTTCTGAAAAAAGTATAAATTCCTTAATTTGCTTAATGAAAAAATTTTTACTACAAAGAATTACATCAGTAACAAGAGAATAATTATAGATATAAATCTAGACAAGACAATTTCCATGGTCATCACATTCTCAATGAACATAGTTTCTAGTCAGCAGACCAACTCCAAACCATAATATTATTAACAAGATTAGGGTGTAGGGTTTTTTTTTTTTTCCTTTAAATAAGAGGAATTTCATATTGTACAGAAAAACCAGTCTAAAGTATTTGGCAATGATTAGCGCCCCCCCCAATCTATTAGGCTTACAAAGTTTCCAATGATTCACCCAATATCAAATAATAAAACTCTTCCTGTTTATCCACATCTAACTTCTCCTCATATCATTGAGTTAAAGGATCATTATGGGAAAACAGGGCAACAACAACAACAAAAAGTTAAAAAAAATCAAGGTTGTGGATCTAATCTAAGTACCTGACAGAATCATTCTTACACAATCACAGAAACTGAAAAGGTCAAATTTCAGGCCTGATAAAACAGGGACCCCATGGTGGAATAAGAGGAAATATCATTAAAGTAGAGGAGAAATACATATGAGGATAATGGATTTTTTTGTATGCAATATTTTTATTCTGCCGAACAGCTCTTAAGTTCCTTTATTAGTTTAAGAAATAAACTAAATTATGAAAACCTTGCTTTATTCATCATGCCTGCTTATTCAGATAATTATAAACATAGCATTTTAATTTACTCTCAAGTAGTTTTAATAGATACTACAACAAATGATCCTACAACCTTAAAGAATCTAGAAGTAGGCAGAACCTGCAAGAAGCAAAATAACATTCTGAGAGGCAAGGGCAAGGCCTTCACTGTCCTCCCTCTATACCCACCAGATCTTCTAGACCTGGCCTGGAAAGAAAGGCAAACAACCTTCAAGCACAGATCCTAAGGAAAAAAAAATGCCCATCAGCCCAGAATTCTTTACTTCTCTGTGAAAATGGCAGTGCCACCTGGAGGCAAAGATGGTCTTGTTCTTCTACATGAGAGATTTCCTATACTCTCAAATGAAAGCATATCTGATGCTCTTTTAATAATTTATTATAGACATAATACATTCTCATTGTAAAAACTTTGGTAAATATTAGAAAGAAAAATTAGCAAAACAGTAATCTAAGTACTCAGAAATAACCACTAATGATTTTAAGACAACTTCCATTCCATTGAGAATGAAATACACATATTCATTTCCACTGAGAAAACACACACACACACACACACACACACATAAATATGACCACAAAAATCCTGTAAATACAGTTGCATATATAATGTTAAATGAAAAATATTATATTTTAATGATTTCCCATATTAATTTTTCTCTATAGAAATGACTATATATATCATATAGTAATATTCAAAATAAATGTATCAGTCCATTAAAAAAGCTATTTAAAATTTTATAAGTTATGCTAAAATGAACACAATTATACATGAATCTCTGTCCACATATATAATAATTTCCTTATGATACAATCCTAGAAAGTGGACCTTTTAAGGTACATACAGCCTAAGATGCCAAGAACAATAAAGAAAATACACTTGTGTAGAGATTACTACAGGCCAAGTACTTTTCTAAGAAGTTCACGTATACCAACTCAATAATCCCTTACAATAATTGGTAAATTCTATTAGCGTCTCCATTTTATGGTTGGGAAAACTGAGGTACAGAGAAGTTAAGTAACTTGCCCAAGGTCACACAGCCAATAAGTGGTAAAGCTCAGATCCATCTGGCTGGGGAGTTCATGCTCCAAAATCATATTACACTACTTCGGAGAGTATATACTATCAAATTATTTGTCTCTATTTATATTCCTCACTGGCATCTTTCCACAGTGGCATCCATTCATCCATCAGTTGTTCTCCTCTCTGAAAATCTGAGAGATGAAAAATGCTATCTAACTGTTGCTTCTACTTGTTTCTATTTACTAGCATGACTAAACGATTTAGAAGTTCATACACTTCATCTGTATTTGCTTTTCTATGAGCTGTCTACTCATGTTCTTTGCTTGTTTTTTGTTGTTGTTGTTGTTTTCCCCCACCCCTACAGAAGTCTTCATGGTCTTCTCATTGATTTGCATTACCTCTTAATAGAGTTGACCTAATCACCATTTCTCATCTTTGTCTTAATTTTATTTGGCATATGGGCACCTAGAATTTTTTCATAGTCAAATTTTTTGGTTTACGTGTATGTACTTTCTTCCTCGGCTCTAGTCTTATAAAGCACTTCTCTATCTGGAGTCAGATATGCATTCAACTGAATGTTTTCCTTGACTGAGTTTCTCTTTAATCCATCTGGAAATTATCTGGTGTATGGTGCTGGCATTAAATCTTAAGCAGAGTGGAACTGTAAAGTTTTGATACTATAGATGGTTTTACATAATATGTTTTTTATCCTTATGTGGTTTTTAGGCCAGACAGCAACATATGCTGACTTATTACAACAGAATTACTCAATCTGAGGAAAAGGCATAATCTAAGACACTTCTATTCTGGTTACAGCCACATCAAAAACATCGCAAACATGAAAATCATTCTCACCTTTAAAAACCCACAGAGTGAAAAATGAAGGGGGGAGGGTTGGAAATCAGAGGGGGAGGTGAACCATTAAAGACTATGGACTCCAGAAAACGAACTGAGGGTGTTAGAGGGAGTGGGGTGGGAGGATGGGTGAGCCCGGTGATGGGTATTGAGGGCACATATTGCATGGAGCACTGGGTGTTATATGCAAACAATGTAGCATGGAACTCTACATCAAAAACTAATGGTGACTAACACAACATAATTTTAAAAAACTAAAAAAATAAAATAAAAACCAACAGAGTAAGAGCTGTCACAGACCTTCCCTGAACAATAATTCCAGCCCAATCTTCAATATAAAGTCAGCAGATTTTTCATAGCTGATCTAAATCCCTAACAGGGCTTCTTGTTTTATTCTGTTGTCCCAAGGGAAGAACAACTATATATTTGGTATCATCAGCTTAACAGTTCTTATATTTGAATATCACTATTATACTTAGTGATTTTAGCTGTGTGGAGGAAGAGCAAGGGTCTGGACATTTTCACTGATGTCTCCGGCTGTCCTCTAAATCACTGTACTATATAATAGGGCATGATCAGCTGTGAGCTATGTGCCAAGTACTTTGTTAACAATAAGGACGATATTGATGTTTATAAATGACTTTCAAAACAAAAACACAAAACAGGTTCATGATTCTTCTTGTAATAAAGCCACTTGTCTGCATCCTCTTGCTTTCACTGGCAGAAGAGGTAGAAGTTAAGGCCATTACTGCATATTACCATGCCGCGTGTATTCCCTATGCAACAGCACATAAGGAATTCTTAGTGAATACTATTTTTATGCTGAGTATTGATTTTTTATGAATACCATAAAAACAAAAACCTCATGGTGCTAACTGCTCTACTGCCCACACATACATACTCATACAAGGCTTTTAAATCAAATCTCCCATAGAGGATGTGATATATGTGAATACTAATCTTCATTTGTATTTTACTCTGAAAAAGAGTTGAGAATCCCTAAACTATCTTCATAATCATTTCTATTTTTGTAATTCATAAAAGAATAGAGTTCTCAATTAAGGATCTCATGAGGGCACAAAGAATTGGAAGGATTTCCTCTCTCTAAAATAATGTTAGTTTTGTGGTTGAATCTATTAAATCTACATTGCTAATTCTTCTCACAATGGAATATCTTAGGTCATACTTTTTTTATGAGCAATTATTTACCCATGTAGCTCCTATGTGTTCCTATTCCTTTCTATCAATTCTAATCAAAACTAATAATAAAAGTCAACAATAATAAGAACTAAGATTTTATTTTCACTGAGCCATCACTATATGCCAGCACTTTTATTTACATGGATTGCTGCAGATAAATTTCCCAACAGCTATAAGGGTAAGGACTATTACTGTCACTATTTTAAAGATGGAAACTCATTGTGCAGGAGGTTAGGTAACTTGCCTAAAGACATAGGGTAAGCAAGCAGACATGTAATCCCAACATTGGCCTCACTATCTGCCATCATTCTCCTACGTAGTCATTTTGCATATTTTCTCCAATTTACCAAGACCACTCTGACTTCTGATTATATCCTTCCTAAATGACACTATCTGTACCTACAATATCTGCAAGCTCATTGATTATCTTTTTCAAATTATCAGACATCAACTAATCAGCTCAACTGACATCTCTTTATACTTCTTTATACAGGCCTCTCCATACTCCCTATTTCACGGGATTCTTTTGCCCAAATAACCATCTTGCATAAATATTTACCAGATGTTAGGAGATGTGGTGAGCGACTGTATAACCTAGCACGACTGTTGAACAGACAACTCTAATTGCATTTGCAACTATAAATGTTCTCTTGGTAGTTGATCACTATGCTCCTCTTTCTGTTGTTCTATAATTATATTTTAACAATGACCAAGATAAGCAGTTCTTAACCTGGAGCTAGGGGTTCATAAACTGGTCTGTGAATCTTCTGAAGCCATATGCAAAATTATGTGTGTAAATATGCTTGTATTTAAACTTAGGTTTAAGCTCATTTTTTAGTAATCCTCCCACACTAAGAAAACATCATTTCCAACAAGAATGGCAGAGACTCTCAATCAACAGGACAAAGAAAATAACAGATAATAGAGACTTCGTAGGTGCGCTGAAGAGAGCAATGATAACCAGCTCTGGACGGTCTAGGACCGTATTTATTAATGGGGTCAATTCAATAAGCCTTTTAGAGTTCCATTAATGCTGATTTTCCCTATGTATCAGAAAATGAGACTGAATCTGCAGTGTACTGATCTTAGAACACATTCTGGTTACTAGTAAAATTTCTTATCATTAAAGCATCTGTAAATGTATTCCACAAAAGAGACTATCGGATCTCTCCCTCTAAAAAAAAGAAAGTCACCTTGGCCTTTCCAACCATCATTTTTCTGTTCTCCATAAGTTCTCACTACTACTAGATAGCTTACTTCAATAATAGCAAAGTCTTATTAATGAAAGCTGTGGCTTTCACTTCTAATGAAAGAATAATTAATAATTGCCTGTTTGATTGGTTTTGAAATTACTGACATACAGTACAGTGTCTGTTTGCCTACGACACTAAAGAACCACCTTCCCATGTTCTTAGCCCACTGGGCTGGGTGCAGGTAAGCACCTACACCCCACCCCCCCTCAACGCACACACTCATACTATCTCTACTCAAGGCTAGTTGTAAAACCTGAGCCAGGCCGATCATAATCCATCAAGAAAAGGGCTGATCCTTTCACCAGGATCAAACGCTAATGAAAATGCAAGCCCAGAGTGATACTGTCCATAGCTTCCAAAAACAAAGTTGAACGAAAGGAGAAAAGCTGCAATAGATGGAGAGACAAACTTACGACACCACCTTTTGAAACCTGGGATCTAGCCAAACCTGAGGTTTACCCCTTGAGTTCCTCCCATTTTGTGAGCCAAGAGATTGCGTTTTTTTGTTTTTTTTTTTTAAGAGATTGCGTTTTATTTAAGCTAGTAGGGGATGGTTTCCTGTGCTGTCGTCCACAAACCAAGAGTTCTGGCCAATTCCATTAAATTCCCTTATGGCCATCATATAATTTTATAAATGAAATTAATATTTAACTTCCAAGCATTCTCTCCCTGTGTTCTCCAAAGCGTATTTGGTACCTCCCAAAAAACACCTACCACAATTTACTTTGTAATGGGATCTTGGAGGTATCTTGGCTGGGTGTCCTAAACGATGAGGAAGTTCTCCTTTTTGCTCTGACCACACACCCAGGATTATGCTTTGACAGCATCAGGAGCTTAATAAATGCTTGCTGAATGAAAATCAGTGCTGAACAAAGTACATATATGACACTGTACTTATTAGTGCAGAAGAGTCAAAGCTAAGTATGACATGGTACCTGCTTAGTCTTTGCTCTCAGGGGCTTGCTTCCACAGTGGACTTGCAGTATACCTCAGTATCTTTCATCAACGCAGGGCACCCCCATTTTTTGCCAAGATAAAGTGCTACTTTATTTGCCATAAGATATACATACATAAAATTTACTGTTTTCACCATTTTTAAGTATATAGAGTTCAGTGGCACTTAGTACATTCACACTGTTGTACAACCATCACAAACATCCGTATCCAGAGCTCTTCCAGGTTAAGTGCCTTGAATGTGCATTGTTGTTTGTTACAGATCCCAGGGAGCCGAGTAAATAGAATTGGTGTTAGTTATTTATAGGTGGCAGTGCATTCCTCTTTGAAAAATCTCCCTTTCTGCAGTCTTGTAATAGTCTTTCTCTCTTTCCTCCCCTGAGCTAACGACCAGGGAAGAGCACCCCTTTTAAGCCAAGCAACTGAAGCATCAACATTAAAAATAGGATGACAAACTTCAATCATTCTTCATTGATTAAAAGCCTTGAATAACTCAGAGTAGCATGCACAGTATCAGTTACATACGTGGAGGAGACGGACTGCACACAGATGCTGACACATTCATAGAAATTTAGTCAGTTTCCCTGTTAAAACAACATTGATCTTTTTAACACTTGTTTTACGTCTATTCTCCTTAAAACCCTCATAATACTAGATTTGGTTATTTCTGCTACAGTAAATTGGCAAGAGTTAAAGTTTTTTAAAAAGCACATTTCATCTGTGTTATGAAATCACAGAGGCTGGGCCATGTTCACAGTTAGGTTTTTGGTTTTTGTTTATTCCATTCTCAGGTACTGGCAACAAATTCATCCCTCAACAAATGCACAATGCACACAGTTGTACTCTGTCACAAAAATCTTTAGTTTTTTAAATGAACACTAGCTTAAAAGTAAGGCGTAGCTGCTAATAGGCACCTAAGACCCTTCCATAGAGAGGTTTCAGAAGTTACATAAGAGTTCCTACCTCTAGATTTTCACTATGAAAGGTTATCATGCTTGTAACCTCTCCTTCCCCTACTTTACCCATCTGTCAGTTTCTTCAGTTTGCTAAAAAAAACAGTATTTAGAAGGGGGAAAGTACTGTTTTCACCTGAATCATACCAACCAAGTCCAAAATACAGGGTATATGTCAACAAAATTATCATATTTCTGCCACATACAGAAAACCCAAATGCTTCCAGAAGTCTCAAAGGAATACCTCACATGTACATTTACCTCGGCTGGGTCAGAAAATGATGGAGAAACAGAGGAAAAAATGTTTTGTATTGTGGGACCATATATTCTTCCACGTTACTTTAGTTTCAAGAACAAAAGCTGCTCTGAACATAATTTCCATTTCAAAACTACAGGGAGAATCTAAATTGAAGTAAATTAAAGAATATCTGCTCCCATCTAAAATCTCAACACCCCCAAACTGTGCACTTGGAATCTCTTCTCAAACTTATCAGAAAAATATTTATTAAGTAAATACAAACTCTAACATGTGATGGAAGAAAATGAGCACATTTCCAGTTTGGGAAAGAGCACTGTTAATTCAAACACCAGTTACTTGAGGACACAAGACATGGCCTTCCAAACAAGCTAGGATTCTGTTCATTTATATACATGTGTGCATGTCTGAATTCCATACATTGGCATTTCTGATTCATTTACACCACTTTTTGCTTTCCAACTTTGTCAAACCAAGAGGTGGCTCTTCCTGTTTCCATCTCCCAGGGTTATATTTTTTTCCCCCAGTCTAATAAAAGGTACTCTATTTTGGTATCAAAATTATCAGATTTACTTTCATCCAATTAAATTATTTCACTCCTTTTCTCTTAGTCATAATTATGCTCAATTTTTCTCCTTATTACTATTTTTATTCCTTATACCCTGCAGCAATCTACGTTTTATGGGGCTGTGGCATAGTGGCATAGTGGCATAGTGGAAAGGAATGGGCTTTGGGCCCAATAATCTGTCATTCAATTATTTCTTCCTTCAAACTCTAACTTCCATCCCTTGCCCAACATTCTGACAACTCAGGCACTTATCCTCTTAGCTTGAATTACCAATATGATAGTCTTTCAAATGCTTTTTTGTTTCAGTCACTATTTCTTATCTCCCTTACCATATTTACCTTCCTACGCTTTTATGTCACTTTCTAGGTTATGAGAATGTTTAATAATGCTATATTAAAATTGCCAAACACTTCTTTTTGCCATTCACAGATTTCTATCATCTAGTTTTCTCTAAATAGCATTAAGTCGTCCAAGCAGGCTTCATTTGTCCTATGTCCAAACACCGGCCTGTGCTGTTACTCATTCCTCTGATACATCTCTACTCTCCACCCAATACCACAAGTCTTCAAATGTCAACTGAAATTCACTTCCTTTATGAAGCTTTCCTTGGCTATTCCAGCCCACATAGAACTCTTTCTTTTCTAATCTTTGGAAACAGTTCTTATCTGCATCATGCAATCAAACACATAATTACAGAACAACCAAAAAAAAAAAAAAAAAAAAAAAAAGCTCTATAAACTCATGTGAGTCATCTCCCCAGCTAGAGGGGAATACAGGGAAGACATGCGGTTTGCTCACCCACTGTTAAGAACAGAGCAGGTACTAAATAATTTGAAAACTATCTATTATTTTCCCCCTATTAACCCAGAAATTTAAATAGCTATCTTTCTCTTGGTTCTAGGTCTTCTGTCAAAAAGTTCACATTAATATCCACTGATAAAAGAACTCAAGAAGAAAGCAACCCAGTAAAAATGGGCAACAAAGTTCACAGGCATGAAAAGGCAGCCTATGAATGGCAAGGAAGCACACGAAAAAGTGTTCAGTATCATTTAGGTGGTAAAGAAATGCCAATTTACATAATAATGAGTTATCACTACACACCTATTGTAATGTCTAAAATTTAAAAAGACAGACTCTCTAAGTGTGGGCAAAGATATAATGGAACCAGAGCTCTCACACACTGCTGGTAGAGTTGTAAAATGGTACAAACACTTTGGAAAACAGCTGGACAGTTTCTTAACAATTAAACCTACACCTACCATATGACCTAGCCATTCCACCTACAGGTATTTATTGAAGAAAAATAAAGCATATGTCCACACAGAGATCTGTATGTGAGTATTTACAGCAGCTTCATTTGTAACAGCAAAAACTGCAAACAACAGGTGATGGATGAACAAACTGTGGTGTAGGCACAAACGGAGTACTACTTGACATTAAAAAGAAACTGATAATACGTGCAACAACATGCATGAATGTCAAGTGCATTATGCTAATTAAGAGAAGCCAGAATCAAAAGGCTATAAAAAGTGTAATTCCATTTATATGATTACCTAGAGAAAACTATTCTACAAAGATGGGGAACATATAAATGGTCGCTCGGGTTTGGGAATGAAGAGGGGGTTGACTGAGAAGGGACAACATAAGGGAATTTTAGTGGGTGACACAGCTATTCTTATCTTGAGTGGGTGGTGGTTACAGGATTATATATTTGGCAAAACTTTAAGAATTGCACACCAAAAACAGTGAATTTTGCTGTTTGCAAATTAAAAATAAATAAATGACCTCAAAATACTGTGTCACCATACAGCTTGTAATACATCATTACCAACTACTTTATTATGTTGAGGCCAGAAAAAAACAAGAACAGCGTGTGTTGATTATTTTTATGAAAATCCTTAAAAATATGCTGATAGAAGTGACCACAATTTTTTTGCTCGGTTATTTGACAATAATTGTACTAGTCTTCCACAACCACCAACACTTACCTAGTCATTCCAGATACATGCCTGCCCCAAGTTCCTCTGCTAACCAATTCATTCGTTCGTTCAGTGGGGACTTACTGAACATCAACAATGCACCTGGCACTGTTTTAGGTATGGCAAATGGCCTGGTAAACAGGACAGCTAAGGGCCCTGTCTCAGGAAGTTTACATTCTAACTAGAGGAAGCCAAGTAAACAGATAACTTCTGATAGGTATGCACTATGAAGGCAACAAAAGCAGGGGATGTGTTGTTAGAAGGTAGCGGGGGCACTGCTTTAAACAGGACATCAGGAAGACCTCTGACAGGGTGACGTCTGAGCTAATGCCAAGTGACAAGAAGGGGCAGACAACCCAAATCTGGAGACAAAGCCTTCTTGGTAGGGAGAACACTAAGTACAGAAGCTCCCAGAGGGAAGGGGGCTTGGTTGGTCTGAGCCACAGAAAGGTCAGTGTGGGGACTGAGCAAGAAATAAAACCAGTTACTAAATAAAGTAGTCAGAGGTCTGATATTTCAGGGCTTTTCAGGTCCTCAATTAGTTTACTTTATGCCGCTTGCAATGAGAAGCAGCCAGAGGGCTTTACATGAGCTGCATAATCTGATTTATGTTTTTAAAAGAGCCATCTATTTTTTTGGTTAGGACATTCAGTTTTCTTCTCTATCTCAACTATTTGTTTATTTACCTCTGCTATGTGCTTTAGGCAAATCACATATACCTGCTGGGCCTCAGTTTCCGTATCTGTACAAATAGTGACGCTGGCTGCCAGTAACTGCTGACACACACTGGTTCAACGGGGCAATTAAATATCTGACCCTGTAGCTGACTGCAGTTTCCCTTTTATTCTCAGCATCCCAGAACACTGCCCCCATCAGGCATCTGCCCTGCTTCTTACACTTGTAGCTCAATCAGGGCGCAGTCCCCTCGCCACCCTCTTCACGGCTCACAGTCCAACACAATCCTCAGACTCCAAAGCTGCGGCTCCTCTCTCACCCTTTCTATTTACCACTGAACAGATGCCTCCTGTAACCCCCAAGTCTCTCCTCTTCCTTCTTAACTTACTCCTTAGCCAATCACAGTCTGATTCCCATTCCCACCACTCCACAGAATTCCTTCTCGACAAATCACGAGCACCAACTATTCAGTCCAACTTCCGGTCCTCCTCACCCCATCATTAGGTTTTGAACCACCACCTCCTACTGAAGGAAAGGATGATGTACTAGACAAAAGGACAGGATGTACTCCCAGCTCAGTTACCAACTAACTGCTTTATGTGATCCTGGAAAAGGCATGTAATCTCTCTGGACCTTAGTCTTGGGGTTGGATTTATAGATAGCCCTAGAGCCCTTCTAATTTGGAAATCTCTGTTACGGATTCTTCCCCTTGGCATCCATGACTTGGCACTATCTTGATTCTCTAAACAACTCCCTGTCTCCTTTATTAGGATGTGTTGTTCATCTCCTAAATGGGGTTCTGTTCCTCCAAAGTCCTAGCAGAATGCACTTTAAATGACACTTGAGTCATATATACAATCTCTCCATGGGCAACAGCACCCACACTGACCCCCTCAACCGCCACTTCTAGGAAGAGGCTTCCTAGACCTCCAGATCAACATTTCCGCCTGTAGAGAGAACTCCTCCAGTTACAGGTAGTCTGGAATTGAAAACTCCTATATCCAAGATAAATCATTACTACTTCTCCAAGGCTACTACTCTTTTTGACCTCTCCATTTCTCTTATTGATCATTGTTATCCATGACAGTCAAACTTACAACATGTTGAGTTTTCGCTGATTTTCCACATACTTGACCCTCTTTCCATTTCTATGAAAGTATCAGGTGCTCTCCTTTCTCTTCCTTCACACTTCACTCCTAAAACCACTTGGCAAGACACAGTGAAGTAGAGATCCAGTAGAGGGTAGGGTGTGGACAGCTCTCATGGCTCACAGTGGGGCACCAAGTCCAAGGGTAGCTCAGATGCCCAGTGCAAGGGTGGGGAGGAAAAGTCACACATCCATGTGTACACAAGGTCTAGTGCATAGTATCAGAACCCAAGCAGGGAGAGGATAGCCCAGCAGGGGGAGTCAGTGTTAGAGTGGAGTAAGAAGGGCCTCTGTTGGGGGGGAATGTGGCCCTGTGACCCAGAACACGAGTTAGACTCCCAGTCATAGGCAGGAGAGTATCTGTGGGAATGGGGGCAGTCTGACTCTGCTGACGCAGCTGACTCCAGGACTGGGGCAAAAAAAGTGCAAGGCAGGTCTAAAGCAAGTAACTTAATGTTAACTTCATGATTTTGATGGTTATATTGTGGCTACGTGAATGTCCTTTATAATTCTTCATAATGGACTTACTTTTTTTTGTTTGTGATTATTTCAAAAACAAAAAAAAATTATACAAAAATCAACACCCACAAGGGCTTCTTCTGTAATCTCACATCTGTCCCCTTTTTTTTCATTACTCTGGAGAGAGAGTCAAGTTCCTATCCCCCTCTACTGTTGCAATAACTTCTTAACAAGGCTCCACCCCACAACCGCTGCCTAATTAAGGTTTTTCCAAAGTGCACTTCAGCTCATGCCACTTTCCTGCTCTAACATTTCAGTAGTTCCTCACTACCTCCCAAATTAAGTACAAATTTCTTAGTGTGACTTTCAAGTTCTACTCCCTTCTAGTCCCAACTAACTAACCTCTTCCAGACTTTCTTCCCCCCAGTTCTCTGTGTGTCACAGTCAGCCATAAAGCAGGACCACATTCAGTGTTTTCTGCCAGTCTCCAACTTTTGCTCATGTGACTCGCTCCATCAGGAAATGACCACTCCTACTCTCTGCAAAAACTTTAAGACTAAGGATAACTATCAATTCTGACCACCACCACCCCATCTCTCCATTTTCCAAAACTTGCCTAGATAATCTTATACTGTCAGAATACCAAAGCTAACTTTGCCCATTATAAATCTTATTTCATTTTATTTTAGATTACAGTCCTTGTTTATATGTCTCCACAACTCCTAATCTCTAAGATGAGGATACATCCCAATGAAGGAATCCTCATTAATAAAATGAAGTCACAGCCACAGTTATGAATCCATATCACCAGTTATTAGCTCACTCTCTCTCCCTAGTGAACTTTTAAGTATTCAAATTACTTTGTGTT